>NW_017308396.1:33549-48230 GCF_000935625.1 Nanorana parkeri | reverse complement strand
ATATTTATTAATTTTTTTATTTCTTATTGGTATTTATATAGTGCCGACAATTTACGCAGCACTTTACATAGTGCACATTCACATCAGTCCCTGCCCTCAAGGAGCTTACAATCTAAGGTCCCCATCTCACATGCATACAGGGCCAATTTAGATAGTAGCCAATTTACCTTCCAGCATGTCTTTGGCCATAGCCCTCTCAGACCACAACCTTGTCAGCTTCACAATCATGTGGCCCATTTCCCCTTCAGTTTACAGAGAGTTTTTGTTTGTTTTTAACAGGTGATAATTATTTTCTATTGTGTATTTATTAACTGGGAGATGTTTTGTACAGTGGATATTTTTATATGCATTTGCTGTATATGTTATTTTAAGATTTGGCACATGTCACTCATGCTTTCTGAATAAATAAGCCTACCCTTCCTGTCTTCCCTTGTCTACCATTAAGCCGTTTATCGGGTGAAACTGAAGAGAGCATGGAGATCCCATGTGGGGCTTCTATGTGCATGGTTCCAGAACAGTAAAGTTTTACTGAAAGCTGGATTGTTGATGTGCTGGTACTTCATTGTGGATTACCAATAAAAACTTGACAGGGGTTTGCACACTTCCCTGTTCTATCCAAAACGTAAACATTGTGGCTATAGATATATATAAGCACTTAAGTGGCACTGTCAGCAAAGTTAAAAAGAAAGAAAAAAATGAAGAATGAAAGAAGCATCTTAAAACCTGTTCAATATTTAGAATTTATCATATTAAACAAAATTTGCTCTGGTAAAAAGTTCAGGCTCCTAGAAATTGCTGCACACTTCTAAAACAGTCTCTATTAATTTGCTTTTATCGCCATTTGTGGTGTCTCATTAAATTCATGCTTTTGTACGTATTTGCTATGCGATATACATGTACCATTAGCTTGAAGCCTGTGTAATGTGCTATATACATGTACCATTAGTTTGGAGTCTGCGTAATATACTAAAGAAAAAAAAAAGAAGAAGCTCAAAGTCCTTCAAGGTAACATATTTTTAAAATACTTTAAATATAACAATGCTAGTAGTATGTCGACTTCTGCATAAAAGAACATACTCCAGAAAAGAAAAAAAGGAATATGGCTCTATTATGACATAGTCACCACAGGATAAGAAGTGCTATAGTGAATGTATCGCTATAGATAATGATCACTACAATGGCAGCAAAAAGCCAGAGTAAAATGGCGAGAAACAGAAAAGACTAAATGCTGATCTTTCTGTATGGTTCTCCACCAATGCCTAAGAAGAATGATTACATGCCTTCAGCAGTCTTCAAAGCTGAGAAGTCAAAGTGTAGAATGAGAGATGAACTGCAGTTCACTGACCCTTTTTTGGCCTTAACAGTGGGAGTTGGTAAGCTAAGCATTTCCAGTTTATTCATTTCCTACTGTACTACCAGAGAGCAAAGAGATACGTTCAGTGTGACTTTTCATGAAGCCAGTAGGTAGAATTATAGACAGACATAACATACCGACAAAAAAAAATAAGCATCCATGAATGACAGAGGCATGTGAGGAAAAGAGAGAGAGAAAGAGAGCGAGGGGGAGATTCTTTTCACTTAAACCAGTGAAGCTAGATTCATTTCAAACATCCAGTTGTATACAAGGAAAGAATGGATGCCTTAAGTGAATGCAGGTTTACTAGGCTAAATTAATTGAAAAATTAATTAGTCCACCCAATAAATAATTTTTAAATAATTCAAGGAGACAGACAGATATTAAGAGTGATGCTGGACATACATTTCACTGCTGATTTTTCTGCAAATCTGACAAAGATTTAAAGGTCATGTACAGTGATTAGAAAACTGATTTGAAAACCAGGCAAATTTTGCAAATTAAAAAAAACTGATTCTCATGAAATGTGCCTGAAGATTTGTTCAGAGAATAGTACAATTAATGAATCATGAGTATGTTCTCTGCAAATCAGACAAACCTACATGGAAATATGCAGGAAAATCATGTGATAAGACCTTTTGTTTTTCTAATTTGGCTGAGCCTGTGACTAATCATTTATATAAATATTCTTGTGTTTTAACAATAAAGAATTTAATATTATTTATTTGATAACTAGTAGATATAGTGTCCCCATTCATGTCACTGCAGTGGTGGTGAAGGGGGAGGGTTGCAGGTGCAGTAGTAAGCACTGCCTCCACAAAGATCACAGTGTCTATGTGAGTCACAGCAGAAGCCAGGCAGTTCATAGGTGGTGTGACCCCCATGTGCAGAGAAATTATCCACGGCCCATCGCAACCAACATTCACCTGCTGCAGGGACTGTTCTTGTCACACTGCTGGGTATAGCTGATGTATATGGCACTAATGTGTTCCTGCAGCACCTCTGACATTGAACATCTAATACTCTAGATACTTGAGCCTGAAGTTTCTGGGCTTGTTGCCCACTCAGAATTTGTCTCTGCATACTTACTCCTTCCTGGGGGTGCTGGGCATATTGTGCATGTCCCCAGAGGAAGGGGGAGGTGCACACTTCTGGGCTAAGAGGAAGAGGGAAGCCACATACTGATGTTATTGCAAACCAGCCCACTGCCTCATTACTATGGAACTCTTCCAATAAGACAGCTATGAAATAAAAGTCCAAAATCTAAATTTATTTTTAATTTCTTTTATTTTCAAGGTAAGGTGTTTTATTTAAATTTCAACACCACTATATATCGCTACCCTTTTTAAAGTTATATTAAAGCCCTTTTTTAATTTCACCTGCTAAGCTGAAGACTTACCATACCTGATGCTTCTTAAGGCTCTAAAGACTTTCTTTCTCCTGCTTCAGGCGTTGCACTAAGCACTTATGTCATATTTTGGCTTATGGATGGCTACTTTCCTTTGCAGGGTCCTGTGGAACCACGTGTTTCATGTGCCCTCCTGGCCAGAACTAGAGCTGAATGGACATGCATTATTAAAAACACACAGCCTGTGCAACCCCACCCCTACTTCTTGTATTCTTATTTTACAATAAGTATAGGCTATGGGCACTGCATAAATGTGAAAGGATTATTCTCAACCCACAGTTGAATTCAGAAATAAAATTGTGCAAAGCAAATTGAACAGGGCAGCATCGAGAGAGGACACCAGGTATCTTCTAAAAACCATTCACAGGGAGGGAAAGGAAGCCACTAGGCTGTTGGATGGGGGGGGTGGGGGGCATCCTGATGGTCATTAAATCCCCTATCTGCATGCCACCCATTAAGGTAATAACATAATTTAAAAATGTAGACATAATACACATACACTATTATACACACTAGGTATCTGCTAACAGGTTAGAGATTTAAAAAAAAACTTTTTCTGCAAGTCTTTAAGCCTCTAATTTACCACTTTGCATATTAAGTGGGAAGATATTCATCAAGCTCAAGTGGAAAAATTTGCTTCTCTCGACTTTCCAGAAATTTCACTTTACTTCAATCATTTTTGGAGTGATTTATCAATGTTAATTTTGCTAAAGGATAAAAACTGTATAACAAAGAAAGAGAAAGAAGAACTGCAATCAGAGTATGGAAATTCAAAATAATAATACAGTAATTCTTAACACTCACTGATTTCTGTAGTTGCAGGCACCATGGAGTAATTCATTCACAAAGTTCCCTGTAGTTGTTCAATTCCTCTTTCAGCACCTTGTTCTCTTCCCTTTTCCTGTGCACTGTGTTTGCATATGAGATTAGAGGTTTTTTTCGCCACAAAGCTTTATCTTTGCCGGTATTCACTAGGTGTAAACACTAGTGACTTAATTTCAATACTAGCTAGTCTGCTAATATTGGAATTAAGTCACTAGGGATGACCAAATGTTCATGGCTTTGGTTCATGGGGTGGGCAGTTTATTAAACCTATCATAAAATCCCCCAACAATTTGAACTGAAATCAAGCCTCGCTAGTAAGCAAGGGACTGTCGAACAAAGGGTATGGGACTACATAGGAAAAACAGTTATCCTTTCACTTACATGCTTGGGTTACACCTGTAAACTGCAGCTGGTGTTATGGAACAGTGCAATTCTCACACACAGTGTCAGCAGCACTGTATTCTGGCATCACATACTTAGCATGTGTAATAGACTATTGTATGTTTTACATTATTGCTTGGCTTATATACAGCATCAGCAGCACCTCAATCTGATTTATTTTAACCTTGAAAAAATAGCTTTTGTCGGTAGTTTAGGATGAAACATGGATAGCATGTGAAAGGGTTAAAACTCTGTCAGGTTTTATTGCTGTTTGTATCTAGAGAGTTTCACCCTCACTATTTTTTCACTGGCACAAAAAGTGATTGAAAATTAATTTTTGTATTGTTTTCAGCAGAGCAAGAGGTAAAAGACAAATGTCTAAAAGGATTTCCCCTCACTTTGGAGAGATTTTCCCTCACTTTCTCTGTCTCCAGGACTGGTACAGGGAAATCTCTTCAATGGGATGCAGACAGGGGTTCTAACCATTCCTTGTGCTTTATCGCATAAAGGTACACTTTAACATAACCCAAATCTTTACAAAAATAAAATTCTGTGTATACAGGAAGAGAGGGGCCCACAGTAGCCCCGATGCTGGCGACGTACACTGTACGTCGTCAGTCACGAAGGGGTTAAGTCATACATCAACTGTTTCATTATATTTACCAGCAAGTGTATGGATTATAAAACTAATTCAATTTCAGTGTGCATAAGCATACCTTCAAGAAAAACATATTTGTTTTTTGTGTTGTTTGTTTTGTTTTGTTGCCTAAGCAGTGAAATCATTCCTTCTAGTTCTCTGCCATTGTATAAAGTGTAAAACAGGACCATGCCTGGTACCATGACTTAGAAGTACATTTAAAGGGAATCTATGGCCAATGTATTCAATATGCAAATGTAGGGGCACCCTTGTTCAGATTAGATGGTTTGATGTTTTTTTTTAAAAAGAAGTAAACAATTTCTGCAGGGTACAGATTTAAATATGACATTTCTGCAAAATGCTATTTTGCAATTACCATTTAACTTAACAGATTAGAAAAAAATAAAATAAAACCTAACATGTGCCATGTACAAAAGCTTGGCACCCTGTCAGTCAGCACTCAACGCTACGTAACACCTCTTTTAGTGAAAATCACAGCCTCCAAACAGTCTTTCTGTACTTGTTTCAGGAATGTTTCCTATTGTTCCAGATGAAATGTTTTTAATTCCAAAATTTCCTAGACTGCTTTGCCTGCCCTGCACAGATGTTTAATAGTATCCATGTATGGAGACTTTGAAAGTTTATTTTCTAGCTTCTATTAAGCTTCAGTTTCTTCACCGACTGTAGGACATTAGTCTCCATTTGTTAATAGTTGGTAACATTAATTCTTCCCTGTTCATGCACAATATTTTCTATACCACTAGCTGCCACAAAAATCCAAAGCATATTAGATCCATTGTCTTGCTTCTCATGTTTTATACCTTTGGATATTCTATTCAAAGAGTGTCTAGATCTCGATCAGAATGGGATCCACAATCACTGATAGCTAATGCCCAGTTTTGGGGTCTGAAACATGTAACAATTTGTTTGCTGCTTTTATGCCTTTTTGCAAATAAAGTATTGGATGGACGGATCCCCTTGCGAGTGTCGTTTTTTTGTTTTACCTATTGCTAAGAGATGTTATATAACTACCTGCTACCTATTCAGACCTACAATCACAACGCCTAGCAGACACAGGTCCATAGCATCAATGAGACCAACTGAGGCGGCCACTCATAGAAGCACCATGGGGGGTTAACACGGAGACCAGAGTAATACTAAACCTTATAAAAATCACAGTGTTACTGAGCTCCCAGCCACTGCATCACACGGGAAGGTGCAGCTGCCAAGCCCCTTCAGTGATGCTGAGTCTGTTAACAGTGCAGCACAGTGATGCTGGCCACTGCAACCTGCTTGTGTAACAGAAGCAGCGGCTGGGTTAAAACTTACTTAGTGATGCTGTTAGGAAACCGGCGCACCGATCTAAGTGCAGTATAAAATTACTTTTTAATAAGGTTAAAAGTAATGCACTTACAGGATATTAAAAAAATCTCCCTGTTACGCATCAGATGAAAGTCCCATCTCAGCTGCTGATCCGAGATTTCTATCAGGATATGGAGAGAGCAGAGTCCAGTTCAGTCCAGAAAGATTCCAGGACGCCTGTGCTGGAAGACACAGGTCTGATCCAGTGGCTGAGCACTGCTGTGGCTGGTTCTCCTCAAAGCAGGGTCACAGCTGCTCAGTACTTCCGTGTCGTCAGGTGTCAGGTGTTGCTAAGCAACGTGTTTCAGAGGTTCACCTCCTTTGTCAAGCCTAAGGGTGGAGTGGGGAGAGTCCTTTATATAGGGGAAAGGGGGAAGCATTGAACACTTTGGCGCCAACTAGTGGTAAATTGCTGCCAGGAATGCATTATAAAAGTGGTCGGCAACAAAAACATAATAGTAAAAATATTAAAAGATATTAAAAATTATCGTGATAAAATAACGATACAACTATAAAATTTTAAGATTATAAAAGACCTATACGGAGCAAGAAGTAGATTAGTCAATCGTTGGTGAAATATTAGAAAGGGGTCGAATGCATGTACAGTACGCATGGATGTAGATACATGGTATGCATGTACACTGCGCAAAAGGTGCAAAATAATCCTTTTAGATTTGGGGAAAAGATATATGTTTAAATTTGGGGGACTTATTCAGGGGATATTTATTAGAAATATCCCCTCATAGAGCGGTAGAGGTAAGAATGGAGAGGTGAAGAATGGCTCATGGCGGACCAGTGGATCTAATGAAAATTTTGGATCTTGGTCCTGCTTAATGCAGGAGCCTCCAAATCCTTGCTAATAGCATTGAATGGCAGGCCATCAAAACACTTCCTTATAGTTACCTATGCCTTCCTGCACATTGCTAATGGCCACTGAGGGTGTCTGTCATATGGAGGGGTCAATAGTAATGTGGTGGGTAGGTGTAGCAAGAAAGCGGCAAGCTCCAAAGAGCTACCTAGAAGAAGGTGCAACTGTAAGTGTAATGGATCACCGCTAACTGCACATGCATTCGCGTACTATTCAGGACCGCGCCATTCCGCGCATGCACAGAAGCGGTCAAGGGGGTATCCCTTTTTGAAGAAGTCTCTTTTGATGAAACATGTCAAGGGAATCAACTGTGTTTGTCTCTGTAGGGAATATGTAGGATCGCCTGAGCGATCCTACAGAGTTATGCTTTTATCCTGTTTGTTCCTGTAAGTGCAATGTATACTTTTAAATAAATGTTTTTTTAAGTTAATGCACTTAGAAGGCTTTCTCCTTTTTTTTCTCTCCTTTCCCTTGGGACACCTCTGAGTGTGCACTGCCAGAAATCGTGGTGGAGAGAAGGTTAAACAGAGGGAGCTGTGTGTGGTCAGCTTATCCGCTGACACACCAGGGAATTGGAGAGCAAAGGAGAATATTGGGTTTTTGCTGGAGACACCCCGGGATAATTTGGAGAATAAAATATAGAACTCCTATTCTCCACGCAAGCGAGGAAAGTGCCATGCAAGAAGATACGGAACATTAACTGCTCTTTCGTTCTTTGGATGTAGAATGACTATTTGCGTCTAAGGTCCTATCTAGATCCTATATTCATTGTTAACTTTTTTGTTTTTTTTGCTATTTTTTTCACTTGGGGTAAGACTAAGAGCTAACAACTCACATTCACTTGATCTGATTTGGAATAGATATAACAGATCCACGAAACACTTGATTTATGAAGTGTTCACAATCTTTGTGTTTATAATTTTTATTTTTTATTCTGCTCGGTTTTAGAGCACTATTATCACTGCATGATTTAGTGTTACCATCATTGTAAACCACTTTCCAGGGGTTTCACGTTTATGTTGATTTCATGTGTTACTAATTCAGAAGGTTTTTTATATCATTTCACTCAATGGTCACCATACACTATCAAAAGAGTAATATATACACATAGGTTTATGATCACTAACCTAGACCACTGAATAGCCCAGGTGTTTTGGGGGCTAAGGTAGTAATGTAGGTGTTTGGAAGTTGGTGTGCTTGAAAAATAGTCTTTTGACACAATTAGACCTAGCGCAACACACCCCCACATATCGCAGACCTGATCAGAAAGCCTGTGTTAAAAGAGCATTAGTAAATCAGCCCCTCTGTGTCTAGTAGCTGTGGTTATTAGCCAAACTAAGTCTGTTGGGGGCTGTTTACATATTTAGGACATACATGGTTAGGCAGGTTGGAGAGGACTTGTCAGGTGCATGATTCAATTTCACAGTTGGATGTACCCATACAGTACTGAAATCCCGGGCTACAAACTCCATGACTGAGGCATTTGGGACTGGAGTTACAGTGAAACATCTATAAAGACCAAGTTAATCCCTGACAGCAGATCGAGACACCGAGAGATTATCACCTGTCCATTTGCCTTTCTTTTTGTCATTGACTTTGTGCAAGTAATGCTACTTATGTGATTTTGCTTTATATACTGTATAAGGAGAGAAAAGGCTCTTTTTGATGTATGATATAATGACATATTGATGTTAATTTGGCAGATAGACAATAGGCTCTGGATGCCCCTCATTGATGTGAACATGTGAGAGGGCAGGTTGGGGAAGAGTTTTTCACTGTTTGGAGGCCCATCCCCTCTTACCCAAATGATCTGGCAAGGCCCTAATAGTGTGTGTGTGGGGTTCTATGTGGCTATGCCAGATGTAGAAGCAGGAAGCAGGAACGACAAGATAAATATCACACAATGTGTTACAAATAGGACTGTGTACCAAGACCCTTGCAGCCTGAATAAAGCTTGAAGATCCTGAGAATGACTTCTATTGATCAGCTGGATTACTTGTTACCTGTGGGTAAAAAATTGGCCTCTCCTAATTGCTTAATGTGATATACTTCTCAAACAAAAAACATTGTAATAAATAACAGCATGTAAAAAAGTGTGTTACCAGAAAGGGGAAAAAATAGCCAGCAACATGCATAAAGTATCTAAAAGAAATCCACAGATTGATTTCAGAAAGATTAAAATGTGCTTTGCTTTTACTCAGTATTGTTTACATTTTATTGCCACTATTCACAATCACAGGGCAAATGGTAATCAGTTTAATTTGCTTCAAAGAGAAAGTAATTTGACTTTTAGAGGAATAATGCTTCATGAAAGTGTTTCAAATATCTCTTTTTTTTTCTTTGACGTGTCCTTTCACAAAGCATTCTTCTTAACTCAGTGTCCTCATGACCCCTTTGGTAACAGATACAATTTATTTCTTATGCAGACTGCCAAAAAGATTCACGATATATGGCACTGCATATCTTTTCTTCATTATTTCCTTATAGCAAAGACTTGAAACTGTAATGTGCGATAAAGAAAAGGTGCCAACACGACATTTACTACTGCTGCTAATATGAATCTGATTTATTCCGCAACAAGTACAGTGTTAACCCATTCCATTGTATCAACATAGTTAGAGTACAGGGTTTGGTAGATTGTAACTACACCTTAATTCCTTCATACAGAATTTGGTAATAAAAAGGATTATGGACAAATATATTAATTATTATGCTAAAATATATTGTAAAAAATTCTGTGAAACGAATTCTGTTAGAGAATATGTTTTTTCTCTATTAATTATTGTCTGTGACTAAGATTGGCCATTAAATATGTGATTTTGATTAGTGATGCAACCAATTTGTGGCACTAAACCTTCTCCCTAATCTTATAGCACAATCCTATGCTCAAGTAAAAACTGGGCATTTTAGGACTATATAAAAAAGTATGTGCAAAGCAGTCAATCTCTCCCTTTTAAAAAAATATATAGTATGTGCAAGGGTTATCTCTTATTTTCAGTTGTAAACTAGATTTGAACACTTTTTTTCCTAACAAAGGGTTAAAGATCTAGAAGCATTGTATGTTAATGAGAGGAAGCTATGATAGTCACTTTGAAATTGAGAGAGAAGCTTGCAAAAGGCAGGCAACACAGACACATCTTTTAAAATTATTTTTAGGTATGTTGTATGAATAGGAATACAAACATGTAAAAGGGTTTTCTCAATTTTATTACAAAAGCTGAAATACACCTAACGTGATATTACAGTCAAAAGGTTTCTAAGCTTTTTCAAATTATGATTAAATCACTTATAATGGATGCTGCTCTTTGATGTTTAAAACGTTTAGCTTACTGCAGAATCAGCTGGTCACCTGAGCATCGGCTCCTTTACCTTGTAGGGTCCTATGGAGACACCCTTGTGTGCTAGTAAGCTGTATATGTCTCCACAAACACACAGGCACAACAGGAAAGCCACTCCACTTTTTTGTTGTATTTATTACCGCTCTTTTTAATTTTTACTAAAATTAAAAAAGACCAGAAAATTTGAGAAAAGCCTGTTTCTCTAACTTTTGTTTATATATCATGTACAGTATGTAAGTATAAAAATCCCCAAAGTGACCCCTTTTTGAAAAGTAGACACTCCAAGGTGATCTGATTTTTTGCCATAATATTTTGGAAATAAAGAAACATGTGGGTATTGAGGGGGTTAAAAAATGGAGCTTGGTAGTAGCGCACAAGATACAAAATATGTACAGGTCAAAGACAGAGAAAGGTGGAGGTGAAGGGGTTAATGCACAGGTCACATAGGGTGAGAGGATGGAGATGAAGGGTTTAATGTACAGATGTGCAGGATAAGGGAGATGAGGGGGTTAATACACACATCAAAGTAGAGATATGAGGGAGGGTAAAAAAGTTCAAAATGTTATTTTACTATTTTTTTTGCTTTTGCTGCAGCTTGTTCTTACTCTAGGGAGCTATGAATGGATGACTCCATTCATTACCCACTTTACTCTTTCTTGCCGCTGATGTAATAGGTAGAGGAGGGCTTGGCAATGTAAACAATGTAAATATTGCCATGTGATCACTGTGATAACCAATCACAGCAATCACAGGACACAGAGCCAGTCCAATTTGCTCGGTGTCTAAAGCTGCTGTTCTCCACTGTCTTATGACAGTGGAAGCAGCGGCCACTGCTGCATGCACACCCACATTTATGGGAGGATGTACAGGTATGTTCTACTGAAGCAATGCACCGACGGACCGGCTGTTAAAATACAATGGCCTGTGCACAAGCGGTTAACATACCTTGCATTCTGCAATAATTTAAAATTTAACATTGCTTACTTTAAAACCTATATCTGGGTATAGTGAGGGTATAATGCTGTTGAATCTAAAGGGCATGTAACATAAAGTAATACTTTTTTATTCCTCAGTTTTGCAGGCTTCCTTCACACCAGTTCTGGTATGCAGAACTGGTCCCATAAGGCTACTCCTCTTCTCTGGTTGTGCAGGCACCTGCTCACCACATGTGATAATGTAGGACCAACTGTCATTTTCATAAGCTTCCCAGAGTTCAGCTTTCACAACCAAAAGACCCATGGTGGATACTTCCATTCATAAGGTTACCACCAACAGTATTAACATTGTTTCTCAGCTTTAGAGAATAGATTATCTCACTTTGATTGCCTGTACAGAACTCCTGCTCCAACCAGCGACCAGTGTTCTTTCTCAAGATTGGAGGAGGATGACATCCAGTCATAGAGTAGGACCTCCCTTAGGGCCATTCATAACCGTAACACTGTGTGCAATGTACGCATTGTCATGTATTGACACATGTTCATTACTCAACATTTCTAAAGGTACCTTTTTTGCAAATTTAAAGATACGAGTAAAGTTCCTCTACCGTTAATTCCCTTTTTTTTTCTTTTTTTTTTTTTTACAGTACCGTTAATTCCTACCGTTAATTTAATTTACCTCACTCTGCTTCAATGCATGTATATTTACAATCCAATACAAAAATGTAAAAGTCATTTACATTTTCCAAAAATCATAATGAATATGTATATATACTGTGAATTGCACCCCAATGAACATACAAAATGCAACACAGCTCAATGCAACAAGTTTGGCTGTTTAAAACAAACAGCCAAACTTGTCGCATTGAGCTGTGTTGCATTTTGTATGTTCATTGGGGTGCAATTCACAATGAATGATACAGCAGTGCATCAACACATGCTTTAAAACAGTGTAAAACTACTTTGGGAGGAAAGGGACCAGAAGGTTGTAAGCCTCCCTCACTGTGCAGGCTGATTCAACTTTTCTTAATTAGCAGCTCAGGGGAGAAGAAAGCCTAACCTGCAAAATCATCCTGCTCTCACTTCCACAGACCTGTTGTCGCATCCTTTATTACTGAATGTGTAGGAAAGCGGCAGAATGCTGGCACTCCACATGTAATCATATGTGATATGATTACATGTGGTTAGGGATCAATCACTATCACACATTAATCATGTGTCCAGGAATAGTGAGTGAGGGGGAGTGAGAAGAAGAAGCAGCACAAGGAGCCAGTTGGTTTATGTGTTGACAAGAAGCATGCTGAAAGGAGGAGAAAGCCTTACACACCTATAGCCACCATAGGGTGGGCACATTCTTATTATCCCGTAGTAACAGAAAACAGCAACAAAGAATGTAATTTATTTTAGCAAAAGAAAGGAAAAACCTAAAGTAGAACTTTACCTCCTTTTCACTAAAAATCACATCAGTGTGCAGCTCTGCATGCTGATATGAAGCCATCTTACATTCATTAGTTAAATCAACATAATTTTTTTTTACTTGCAATTACTGTTTTTCCACTTCCTGGTCCTGTTGGGCATAAATGATGTAGTCTGTGCCCAAGAGTTATACATCCTGAGAAGTTTATATTAGCAGTGCTTGCTGGGAAATCTCATCTGTAAACTTCAAAATCGTGTGAGATCTCAAGGAAAGGGATTTTCCCCTGAGATGATGTGCATGGTCACATGTCCTAGTAACATGTGCCAGAGTTCCAGGAAGTAAAGGGAGATATATGAATCTGCCCTTCGTAAAAATGGCCACTGTAAGAAAAATGAGGAGGAAAGAAAATAAGGTATGCAAAGAATAAAAAGCCAGCAATCATCTAAAAAATATATTGTCATTACTCAACATTTCTAAATGTACCTTTTTTGCAAATTTAAAGATACGAGTAAAGTTCCTCTACCGTTAATTCCTTTTATTTTCCTTTTTTTTTTTACAGTACCGTTAATTCCTACCGTTAATTTAATTTACCTCACTCTGCTTCAATGCATGTATATTTACAATTCAATACAAAAATGTAAAAGTCATTTACATTTTCCAAAAATCATAATGAATATGTATATATACTGTGTCCATATTACACAGAAACAACATTAAGTAGAGTGCTTCTTTAAATGTTATGGATATTGCTAACAGACCAAAAGGTACAGAGGTCACAGGAAAGCAAAGTTTATGACAGCTGATGTGCACATTTAATACCAAATAAATTTAGATTCAGGAAAGTGACATTCAGGTCAGGATTTTAAATTTTAAACACATGTTAAAGAGGAAGTTATTCCGAAATAAAGAAAAATGTTTCTGTTTTGTTAGTTTACATTTTGAAAGGGGCTTTTGTGTGTAAAGAGGTAACCTGATCCTGTGCCTGGAGCCATGCCCTTTGGTACACAGGCCACTGTGTCTGCCCCAAAGTACCACAGCAAAAGAAACGAACACGGCAGGCATCAACAGACTGGCACTGGCTTTTGTAAGATCTAATTTACTTTTACAGAAGTGATGAAAAAGAGCCTTTTGTAGTAGTGACCGGAATACAAGGTATTTCATGGGGCTACATGCAACAAACATTAGAGAGTAGATTTGATTCTCCATTCTACAATCTATACTCCTTGATATATTTCCAGAAATCTGCTGGTTTCATTTCTTAGTTCCATCTGTTCTCCTTTCCCCTGTGATATGTGTTAGTTTTTCCTCTAGCAGAATGTTGTATTACCCTTACTATGCTTGAGGGAAAGGGCATGGATTGATCATTTTACAGGACAGGGAGACGTTTATTTTGGGCCCGAGAGCTGTGCGTTGCATTTCTTAGCTTCCTGTCCTAAGCTGGGGAACAATATAGTTCTTCAGTACGGAGGAGAAGAAGAAAATATAGCCTGTTTAGCTATAATAGAAGGGGAGAGTGAGTGTAGAAGCAGCAATGTCAGGAGGCCATTAGACTGCTTATCTGTCTTTTTACTTTGGCCTGTGAAAGCTCCCAGCTCAGCATGCCATGTGTCAAATCTATCATTTGATATGTCAGGAACTATTATTCCCTCTTTTGTCACCAGTTTTGACCAAAGGATGAAAAATTGCTGTCTTACACAGACAAAATTATTGCTGGGAAAAAGGGCAACTTGAGCACACGGGGATAGTCCAAGGTGAAACACAGGGAATCTCGTTTAGATTAGGTGTAGGTTAAAAGAGTATTGATCTGTGTGTTAAAACTGTTGATCTCACTCAGCAGAGGATGACAAATAGTTGAGATGGCAAAATTGAGAGTCTCCAAGGACATCAAAGCTTTTCTGTGATTTTTTTTAGACTGTTTGTTTTGGTTTTGCTGTTCTGCTCTGGGGATTTCTATTACTTCAGAAAAAGAGGATGCAGTGGTTCTCATGCATTGCTCGCTGAGCTGCTTTGTCTAACTCTAAACTGCAATTAAAAGCAATTAGCTGGCAATTAAAAGACAATGCTGTGCAGAGGGATATAACCATGCAGTGTTTTGTGCTGTCCTATATTAACCACTGCAGACGTCATTTACATGATAGCGACAAGTGATCTAAATA
>NW_017308396.1:30203-33431 GCF_000935625.1 Nanorana parkeri | reverse complement strand
CTAATAACCTGGCAAACAGCTCACATGCCTCTCTGACAGTACAGTGAACACACATGGGTAGAGCCTGCATATAGGCAGCGAAAGCTCTTTTTTTGCATAAATGTCTGGGTGTTAACCCCAGCAAATGCAAGGTTAACAGCCTTCCTCCTCCCTCTCGCTCTCAACTGAGTGAGGAGGAGGCAGAAGGAGCCGAAGCAAGCAGCTCTACTTCTCTTGCACTTTATGTCATGTGTGGCGCAGATGCGACATAGAAAACGGAGCTGATTGCTCTTAATTAACACTGGGCTTTTGCGCCCTCTTTGGTAATCAGGAGCAGAATCTGCTTCATTTCCTCAGGTTAGAAGAGTGATGCAGGCTTTATGCCTGTGCCATTCTTTTTTAATTCCCCCCACCATGTGTGCAAAAACTGTAACTGTATACATTACTGAAACTATTTCACATGTTACATACACATTAGTATAATGTTCTGTTAATATCTCCTTATATTTGTTAAGCTTTGGTGACATTAAAGCTGCTAAATAGCAAAGTCAGAGTCACAATTAAAATGTAATAATTATTGGGCAGTCCTTTTTAAAGCTGAACTTCAGACAGATATAAGGCACAAATTAGTGTAACTATCTATATATAAATCATTGAAGCAGAACTGCAGCCAAATATAAAAAACAAACCAAAAACATTAAATTAGGTCCGTATGCCATACGTCCTTGGCAGCGAAAGGGTTAAAATACAAAGTAAAGAGAGAGCTTTTGCAGTTGTACTCACCTTCACTACAGCGCTGTCCCCTGCAGTACTTCTTTTCTGCCACAAGACGTCCTCCATTTTTTAGCCCAAGTCATTGTGGGCCCGCCCCCAGCTTGTGACTTGACAGTGAAAGAGAAGCAGTACAGTGATGAGCTCAACTCTCTGTCACTCTGCTTTCACCTGCTATAAGCATGTTGCTTGTGAGTCCATGAATTGATAAGCTATTTGTAATGCTTTGGGACTGCCAGAGGCTGATACCAAGTTATTTTCAGGCACCTACATTGCTTGCATTTAATCCTTTTTCTGCCAACAACGTATGCTGTTCCTCGCTGGCACTTTAAACAGACTGTCTGACAATAAACTCAGGAATTAAATCTTAAAAATAAATTTAGGTACCCTAACTATAAACAAAAATGTATCTTATGTGTGTACCACTCAGCTGTAGATCCTTAAACCATTTCTGAATTGGTTCTGGCACTGTCCTTCCTTCTGGAGGGTGGCTACTTATGTTCCCCATGGTCCCTGTGTGTGTTGTAAAGTAGCCACCACTCCAAACTCACTCCTGTGATGTACTACAATCTCAAAACAAATTAGTAAACTAAACATGAGATTGTAGTCTATTATGGGAGTGATCTTGGAGTGGTGGCTACTTTATAGCACACACAGGGATCACGGGGAACAAAAGTAGCCACCCTCCAGAAAGGAAAGAAAAGACAGTGTCGGCACCAATTCAGAGATGATTTGCAGATCTACAGCCAAGTGATGCACAAATAATGCCCAGTATTGTTAAGTTAAGGTACTTGAATATATTTTTAAGACTTTACTCCTGAAAAAAAATCCACATGCCCCTTCACAATAAAGCAAAAAGACAAACAAAGTTTTAATAAAATATAGCAATTTAAAATTGACATATCAGATCCATCAACCTAGGCCAAATTTATTTAAACAGATAAATAGAAAAAACTATGTCTAAAACATACTTGTGGCAACCTTATTTGGATCTCTCAGCCACAATATGGACTAATGCATAATTTGTACACACTAAGCTATCACTGGTAAAATAGATTCTTATAAAAACTCTCTCAAGCATCATCTGGAAGATCTAACATCTAACCATTACCAGTACTATTACCTGTAGGGAACAAGCGCCAGAGGTAAGTACCTTATTTCCACATACTACCATCTACACTAGCTCAAGAAGTGAGAGACGTCTTACTATTCACAGAGGTCAAGCCTTACTGATACCCATCTAAAAGGCAACAAGATATAGAAGAAAATATAAGAATACACCCTTCTTACTTTTTTCTTCTTTGGCTGGGTTTAGGCACCAGCTGATAATTAACACACGTGTTCAAGAAAGAATATATTTACTACTAACAATTGTGCCTGTTGGTACATATGGCATTTGAAGTGAAGTTTAGGAAGAGGAAAAATATGTGTACATGAAAGGACAAAAAATAAGGGATTAAGGGATATGGCCTTCAGTGTAATAACATACTTAATAAGGTGCTTAAACATAAATAAATAATTTATTTGGCATGTAAACTGCCTACCAACTGGCAGGTAGAACCGCAGAGTGCATCAGGGGTGTGGGGGCACCAATGTGTCATATGTTGTCATATTCTTTAGTCTGAATAGCTCTTAAAAAAAGTAAGTGCAAATGCTATTTTGTAATTTTTCCCTTTTATAAATCCGATAAAATTATGTTTCTGGTACAAACTGCTGTAAAAGTATTTTAAATTTGAATACAGGCTTCCAACCACGAATGTGTATCCAGGTGCAGGCAAAAAAGTGTAACAACACAATTCCAAAAAGTGCTGCACTCCACAGATCTACTCCAAGGATGAAATGTTAATTTGTAAAGCTAATACATACTATTTAATCCTGTCTGCATACACCTCAACATACTCACCTCATAGAGAGTATGAGTAAGCCGACATGGTGAAACGCGTTAGTGGTTTAGGCCTATGCAGAGAGCATCAAATAGTATGTAGTATGAATTGTGTTAAAAACAGGCTTATTTAAATGTTCTATTTTGTAATGCTGTGGTATACAAAAATTGAAGATAAGGAGAAAAACGTTTATCAAAAATAAAACCATAAAAACAATAGGTAAGGCTGGACATATAGAGTATCGCATTTTCTCTATTTCCTGCTAATTCGGCCAAAATTCAATCTATAGATGGCCCTGCCCACACCACTCGGTCAACAAAAGATGATTTTTCAATCAAATTTTGTTGATGTAGCAAGGTGTAGCAATTGTCAGCTGAAGAATGGGCCAATCAGCTGCAGTCAGCATTTAGGGAATTCTGACAGCCACGGGTGCCGGCTGTCAGAATACAATAGCCGGCAGGGAAGACCCCGAGAGGTTTTCTGCAGTTCACCTGATTCGGGAACCAATTTTTGTATCACTACTGTTGAATACTACTTTCAGTTATACTGTATACCCTTTAAATGTTATTGTACAAAGTAATATATATATATATAT
>NW_017308396.1:24438-29906 GCF_000935625.1 Nanorana parkeri | reverse complement strand
TATATATATATTATTTTTAAAAAATTTTTTTTAGTTATTTTTCTTTTAAACATTTACATATTGACATTATGCTTCCATTTTACCTGCTTAGATCTAATACTGTATAAAGTAGTTTTGAGAAAGCATGTGATATTATTAAATGTGTATGTATGATAAATAACCCTTATTTTCTAAATAAAATCCTCATGCTATATTTATTTATACTTTACATTTCAGCCATAAAGCATTTTGCCTCAATATATCTATTCTTTTCTTAAAATTTTATCATGTAACATTTTGAAATGTCATAATATAAGAAGAAACCCACAGGGATATGCATGTTTAAGTGATTCGCTTCAATACATACATTGAAGTGAAATTTCTGTGGTACTTTCCATATGAATAGTTCACTGAGTGTGGATATATTTCATTGCAAAGAGTAATAGGGTCAATATGCGTTTTACTTTATAATGTTACAGTAAAATAGCTAGCAATAAAGTAGAAAATGAGCATTTGTTGTATTTGAAATATCTATTTTAGTATTATAGACATCTTTTTGACTTCCAGTAGGAAATATATGTTATCCTTTTCAAGGTTTTACTGTTCTGCTTTGGATCTTGAGTATTGTTAAAGGCTTGGTTTTCAACATATTACAATAGTGGTCCTTAAATACTAAACTTTACAATTTGGCATGGTACATTTACCTTTGGTTGGTATGGGCAGATGCTAAAGGAGAAAAGTTTAAAGCAATGCTCCAGTTTGGGTTCCCCCTTACCCACAAACCATACCACACACCTCCCTCTAATTGCAGCATTTAAAAAAATACAATTTAAAAGGCACTTTTAGGGCTTGTGTGGTTTGTTGGTGTCAGAAGGGTTTTGCATTACCATACTTGCTTGTCAAATTTAGGTCAGAAAGAGGTCAACTGGGGGTCAAGAGTACCTGTGAATGAATTATAAATGATCTCAGAAACATGTTAGATGTATGTTGCTGACACAAGCTAAAAGATACTAACTTACCTAATCTGTGGCCGCGTGATGTACCAGGTGCCAAGTTTTCTAGACTGCAGAGTAGCAGGGTTCTTTTTTGGATGTCAAGGTTGCTGCCTGTGTGACGTGGAATATTCCTATTGGTTGTCCAGTGGTGGGATCCTCTCAGGTGCTGAAGACTGCTGTGACATTGCAACATCAATTAAGGAGCACCTTGTCTTCGCTCTGACTGCTTGGAAAAAGGGTTGGACTTTGTTGCATGACATTTCCAGATTTACAACGTGAGCTACTTTACAAATTGGCACAATATTGTATGCCATGGAAGCAGTAAAACAGGTAAATGATCTGCATAAAAGAGGTGCTAGTGGAGTGGTGGTGCTTTGGACACCAAAGGTTTTGTACCTATAAGCTTCAGTGATGGAAGTCCAGCCCTGAAACTTAGCAATAATGAGACTTAGGGGTTGATTTACTAACCTTATAAACACACCACGAACATGTATACACCTCTGTAGTGTGTTCCCTCCCAGCATGATCTATGGGTGGAATCTAAACACCTTTGTAGTGTGTACACACCCAGCAGGTGTGTTGTGCAAAGCCTTGCATGAATTTGCAAGGTGATGTTGTGTAAATTAGCTCTATGTTGTGTTGCTTGCGTTGATGAATGCAGGAATGTAAATGCATGAGCTAACCATTTTTGTCTAAACTGTGAAGCAGCATTATATATGCATCATGTGCATGATTTTTCCATATATGGCATTAGTGGAAATATGCTTTTAGAGACTTTTTGGTTGATAAATAAGTTTTGCTGTGTAAAAATCACACGCACCTAGTGCGTGCGTGTGTTTAGGTTAGTAAATCACCCCCTTAGTAAGGAAGCATAAGCCAGGAGACTAGCTGTCACATTGCAGTGGTATCCGAGCCAGATTTTCCCTTTTGCCCAGTCTCTATGTCAGATGTTTCTCCCCTGTCCTAGGTGCTTGACTGTCAGTCTCTGGGGATTCGCAGGGCTTCAGCCAATCTTCTCTCTTCTTTCCCCATTTGGGTTCAGCTCACCTGTTGCTCAGAGTTCAAGCAATGAGTCAGTTTTCTGCTGCAATCTACCCAATTAGTTTTTGGAGATTCTCCATGTTCCTGAGGTTCCCTGATTTCCTAGTGTACCTCCATGGATTCCCAGCTTAGATATTTTTCCCCATTGCTGCTCTCTGTGCTCCTATTTGCTCTCAGTACCTATTGTTTCCCTGTGGAAGTCACTTTGTATTCACTTGTGTGGTGTGAGTAGCCTGAACTGCCTGATTGCTATTTGCTTTGGTTTTCCCTCACTGCACTCTGTGTGTCCACTTTCCTTTATTACCCTACTCCCTCTGAGTCTCAGCCTTCATTGTGTTCCACAGTACAGTAGTGTTCCCATGCTCCCCAGTTCACCAGATTTTGCACAATCCTTGTGATTACCCTTTCCTGTATCCTGTGCCTTGCTTCTGCACTACTGTACTCTGCTGTCTCATTCCCTGCGCACCACCTCCTTTGTGCCCTGAGCTTTCCTTGTGTGCATTTCTCTGTAGCTCTACCTCAGTGTTATGCATGGACATTGTTCGTTCTGCCTCCCAATATTGCACCCTTGTCTATGCATGCTCCTTCTGAGTATTGCCTTTGTACTCAGTCCCTTTGTGGTTTCATGTTCCTGTATGTACCTCTTGAGTCATTTGTGCATCCTATGTCACAGAGTCTCTTTCCTCCATGTGGATTTTGTCTTTTCTAGTGATCCTTTGTGCCTTTCTTTGGTCTCCTGAGCTAGTAACCTCAGCCCAGGACCCCTGTGTAATAACTTAGCACTTACCTAGCTGTGTCTGCATGGGTGTGTACTGCTCCACAAAATCTGGAGCTTACGATCCCTAGTGCCCTGGTTACCAGACCATGACACCAGGCAACTACTTACTATAAGCAATTAAGGTACAATGATCAAGCTACAGAAAGAAGATACACATTGTTTGTGTACTCCCAGATGATGAAATGAAGGACATTCACCACACACAGGTGGTTCAGGCATAAGCCTTTAGCAAATGCCTGACTTCAGGAAGGGGAAGTACCATCGATAATGGTTTATGCAAGTACAGGGAGAGCAGAGCAAATGCATCATGAATGTGGGAGGAAATCCTGAAAGAACAAGAGCAAGTCTTATCAAAGAGGTACTTAAAAGCAATTTGGGACCCTGACATCTAGATCTTCTTTATTTGTGCCAGACCCCGAAACAAATGCTTAAATTGAAGTGCCAGTTTTAAAACAGAAAAGTTAAAATAAAATAGCCCAACCATATACAGTATAATAAAAAAAGCAGCTCTTGCTTTAGAAACCTCATGCCCTTGACTGTTCTACTGACTGTATCAGCTGTATTCTTCTTTTTGGCTCATGTATACAAACAAACAATCCAACACCCCAATAGGAGAGCATCATCCCTAGCCTATATTTTGCAGCCCTTCAGAATGGCAGACCTAGTGGCAAAGACACACAGACACACTGGGGATCTTTCATGAACACTTTACTGAACTAACTGTTAACCAGCAACAATGGCTTCTCTTTGGTTCATGTAAGTCAAGCCTAAGAAGTACTCTTCTCACAATGGTCTGTACACTTTTCTGCACACTGACCAAAATATGTTTACATGGTTGGAATTTATAGTGTGTTTTAGACCCCTCAGTCTGCCAAAGAAGATGAGCATGCTTGTATGTATTATTGATTACAACATAAGATGAGTAAGCTGCTGTGGATAGTTTATTTATTGATTTAGTGCATGGACACCTTGCTATGTAAATACCATATTGTATACCTGCATTTAACATGAGACACATGCTTCAGTACACGGGCACGAAAAGGGCTTGTTGTAATGTTTCCTAAAGAATTAATTAAATAATCACCTATTCAGTAACTGGAATCTCCTAGAATCCAAATATATATCTTTTGGAATGATCAAAATTATGTCTAAGATTTTTGTTCACAATTTTGCACATCATACTTATAAATCTGCATATATTTCCAGCAAGCATATACAGTACTCTAAATGAGGGTACATGGAATTTTTATTGGATAAATGTTTAATAGCTTTGACAGGTACACATGGCTCTTTTGAACTTGAATCCTCTGTATGTATACACTGTTTGTCACACATACTACAACTGTTTAGTTCTGTCTGTTTTGATCGAGTCCATAACATTAACAATCCATGGATTTCTTTTCAATAGAAAAAAAAGCATAAGACATAACATATACATCCTGCAGAGCAAAACGTAGAGGTAGGCCAGGATGCCTGTCTAATATAAGTTTCTACAGTGAGAAGTTTTGACAATAAAACTGGGAAATTCAGCATGTCTTTAAACTGCTCAAAGAAAAGTACCTGTGGGTACGCCATCAGTTAAACTGTTAGCGTTTTCTGTGTATTAAAAATAAATAAGATGTATACATATTACATGCATCAAGCTGCTATAGAGAACACACAGGTGAAATTTGCAAAACTGTCACAAAATAATTTGTTTGAAAATATGTCTATATTTGTAACAGAGACAAAATATTCAAGTGTCATATTGTTCACTTTTTTACCTTATATGCATAGCTCGGCCTTGCCTAATATAAGCTTTCATACAGCTAAAATCTCACTGCATTGAAAGCCTAACTTCGGTTTGCTATATTTTTATTTATATGCTTCCCCACTTCCGCTTTGCAGACATTTTTAGATAACATTCAGTTACAACACTTTAAGGACTAACCTAAACAAACAGTCACATGACCACCCAAGCCTGCTAAGTGCTGCTCTGTGAAAGAAATGAGAGTGAGGCCATACTTTATAACAGTGTAGCTGAGTAATTTGTTGCTGGGCCAGCAGTTTATAGTCAAAACTCACTTCTCTTAGCGGCAATGCGCTGTGTTTGCTCCTTAGAGAGATACGTTTTTAAAAAAAGCTATTCTTTGCTTTTACTTCTTTCAGTCATGGGTGTCATTTCGTTGTAGGTTTTTCCTAGGTAGTTACAGGATAATGTAATGTCTTCCTTATATTGAAAGCGCTGTGCTGTTATACTGTTATACTGTTGGCGCTATATAAATCCTGAATAATATTAATACAAATCACTTGTAACACCTAAAGAGGAGCTATCAGACCTGCTGGAGGTGCCTTAGGACTGTTCCCCCTGGCCATGTTACTCACAGATATCCAGCTACACCCCCAGCAGCCCTATCAGACCTCAAATACAGAGATGGCACAGGGCCCAGAAAAACACTCCTAAGCTTCCTCTCAAGGAGAGAGGGTTGTTTTTTTGGGGGGTTTTATTTGCTAGGGCTAGGTTATGCTGGCAGGGGGGTGCCTTATTTAGTGCCACAATTGTCTGTTTGTTGTCCACAAATTGTCAAAATTGCTTATCTATTGTCACAATTGCCAGTTTGTCTGCATATTGTTACAAATGCTAGCTTGTTGCCCCTATTTAGTGACACTTGCTTGTATAATCTTATATATATATA
>NW_017308396.1:9135-24386 GCF_000935625.1 Nanorana parkeri | reverse complement strand
TATATATATATATCAGTTATATATTCAGAAGCGCCTATTTGTGGGCCACATATCCCAGTTGTGCATATTATAACCTGCATATTGTAACAATTGACTGATTGTTATACATATCTTGCCCATTTTTGGCCCAACATATTGTCACGATTGCCATTTTTGCCTACATATTTGAAGTCACAGCTGTTTAGAGGATCATTACTGTTCCAGTTTTGTTCTGCCCATTAGTACTTATTTAATGTCATGATTACTAGTGAAAATAATTGATCAACACTGGTGCTATCTATGCTAGGTATGCCACTATGTCGTGTATTCATTTTATACTACATGGCTGTGGTTGGTAAGTATAAATATTCAATATAAACTATTGTGTCTGGAAAGGGCCATGCTCAGATTTGTTGTCGGAAAGTACAGCACATCATAACATAGCTAGAGTTTAACAGAGAACAAGTGAGATTCATAATTTATGTTTATGAATGCCAACAAAGGAATCCTGGGGAATTCTTATGTTGTCATATATAATTTAACCAACCCATACTTCTCATTGGGTAATGGAGAATATCTGCTCGGTCATTATTATTTTCTTCAAACACAACTACCGGTACTTGTGTTCAAATGAAAAATGCAATGTTTGACTAGTATACTGTGAGCCCTGAGACAAGCTGCATGAGTTGGTGCAGTTAGAACAGGAGAGGATCTTAAATATAATGAATATTAATTAGCTCATTTTATCTCCATCTGTATTACTATTTTACTAGTGAAACCAATGAGATGGTGGCCAAGTTTCAAGCCTAGGGCTCGCAGTTTGTGCAAAGAAAAGTCTAAAAGAGTTATCTATTCTGTGATTCCTATATGGACTCCATTAATTAAAATGTCCACCTTATATATAGTTGTTGAGACTTGAAGCATATATCCAGCTTTTCTTTTTTTTCTTTGTTTCCACTGTACACTGTCAAGCTGAAAGTCAGAATTACATTTGCAATTTATTAATTTAAATCCTTAGACATCATACAGCAAAAAATCTTTGCAGTGTTACAATCCTCCTTGACCTAACATTGCAAGCAGTGCATTCAATACACAATTAAAATCTAATGTGTACAATAAATCTGTTTTAACCATCAAACATTTTATACTTAGCTCAAAAGAGCAAGTGCCTTTCAATAGAGAAAACTGCATAATCAACTGGGTGATTTCCAGATTCTCTAATATAACTCAATTAGTTACTGTCTCTGTAGTTGGCCTGATTTTGCCAACTGTGTACCTTATTGTTAAGTGGGACAATGCCAAGTTACCCTAGCGGCAAAGTCTTTGTACTTGTTCTGTGATCAAGAGGGAGCTGAAGGTGAAATGGAGAAAAAGGAGCATTTTGGCACAGATATCTGTGAAAAAAAATGGTGTGTAAAAATTTAGGCTAAGTTATTTGTTTTATTGGGTAGCTAATGAACAGTGTTCTGTAGGTGAGCCCTCTTGAGATATGTTGGGCATCTTGCCCTCCTTTTGCTAAAGAAAAGCTATTTGAAAACCATTGCTGGCAGGCACAGTATGATAAGGGACTGTAATGCAGACAGGAAACAATGCCAAACTCTTATGACTAAATAATTTGTGTAATAGGTTAATGGCTTCAAACATGATAAAATACATAATGAAATTATATGTGGTTACACAACCGTTTTTTTCATCATCAATATATTATGAAACAAAATTCACACTTATTACAGCCATGTTAATAATTTGTTCTTAATTGTCAACCTTTATCATGGTTTATAATGAGGCACACAATTAATTTTTAGATTTTTTTGTACTGATGGAATAAATCAGCTTGTATTTAGATGGTCCTATAAGGATATGGATAGAATTGTGCAACCCTACAGAACAGCGCAATGTCCCCTTGCACTGATATACACAGTGTAAATGTAAATATACTACAATTAAGAATGCTAATCTTTAATATTTTTTATAATTTGCAGTAGCTTTAGTGGTTCACTATCCCTTGCTTAAATTATATGTAAACCCAATCACTAAAATGCCTTTTTAATATTTTTAAATCTGTTGCATCACATGACTGGCCTAAAGACTTTGGCAAAGTTTGGTAAGTACTGTATTAAGATTTTAGTCGATGATGGACTACAATCTCAGTATTAGTAAACTAAATGTGAGATTGTAACCCATCGTTGGATTGAGCTTGGAGCAGTAGCTACCTTACAACATGCAGGGACCATGGGGAACAAACATAGGAAGGATAGTGTCAGCACTAATTCAGAGATGATTTGAGGATCTACAGTGTTACACAGATAAACTACATTTTTGTAAATAGTTAGGGTACTTGAATGCATTGTTAAGGTTAACCTAATACGTTTAGTGCCATTTTAAATCTTCTAGCTTGCAATGGACATTTTAACACCTTGTATTCCCCTGGGAAGAGCTTTGTCTGTTTGGAAAATGGGAAGTCTGAGCTAACATGGTTAGCTTACTATATCTGTACTCCCTACAAGAGTAAACAATATAAACATGATGATGATCACCATCATAAACATTATTGTTTTTATATATATACAGGGTAATCCAGAATAAAGAAACATTATTGTTTTTATATATACAGGGTAATCCAGAATAAAGATTTTACATTCTAGCAATATGTCTGAAATAATTGATATTACTTGTTAAATTGTCCCCGGCACTCCCCACCCTGCCATTTAATACTGTATACATTTTAAATAAATATGTGCTGTTCTCATTTACCATTACAAAGAAACAGTTAAAGGGAATGTAAAATGGTTTCTATATATTTTCAGGACTAAATAAATACATATTTAAAATATATTTTCTATGCTTTCTTTCTTTTTTAATTATGCAATATTGTGCACAGATATAATGTAGTCTTTTAACCAGCTCTAGGCCTTTTCACTTGCTGTACAGTTTCTTATAGCCACATCATTGTAAGAAAAAAACCTGTCCACAAGTCCAATGAGTCATCTCAAATGATGACTGATCCTTTTTCAAGTGGTTTCATCCAGTTCATTGAGGTTTGCCTGAAAGAGAGCTGTGTTGTCTCTTACACTAACTGATAATGATCTAAAGCCATTTGTCATTTATCAAAAAGAATCACCGCAGAAAAACTAGAGGTGGTTACATATACTGAACTTTCAGCAGCCTTCCAAACTCTTCTGTCATGAGAGCTCTAGCACTTCCTGATAGTGCAGGAGCTTGGAAGCCCCTTCATGCCTCCTGCATTCCTATTGGCCATTAGTACTGCCTGACATAATTGGCTAATAAGGCCCGATTTCCATAACTGGAGCCTGTAGGCACACAGCCTTTGCTACCCAAAGCAGCAGCCCTCTTCTGGGATTAACTGTTAAACATCTTTTATTTCTTTGTCTTACTGGTTCTAACCAGGCTTACAATGCTTATGTAGATAAGCATACATTTGATTACTTTATTATTAATGATGAAAGAAAATAATTTTGACTGCTAAATGTACAAGCCTTTTTACTGCCTGCAGCCAGCGGCCTACTTTTCCTATTGGTAAATTCATTCCTGATCATAATATTAATAATAAATAATAATAATGATATACCTATAAATTAATAAAGTGATAAAGTTCTCATGATGATGATCACCATCATAAACATTATTGTTTTTATATATATACAGGGTAATCCAGAATAAAGAAACATTATTGTTTTTATATATACAGGGTAATCCAGAATAAAGATTTTACATTCTAGCAATATGTCTGAAATAATTGATATTACTTGTTAAATTGTCCCCGGCACTCCCCACCCTGCCATTTAATACTGTATACATTTTAAATAAATATGTGCTGTTCTCATTTACCATTACAAAGAAACAGTTAAAGGGAATGTAAAATGGTTTCTATATATTTTCAGGACTAAATAAATACATATTTAAAATATATTTTCTATGCTTTCTTTCTTTTTTAATTATGCAATATTGTGCACAGATATAATGTAGTCTTTTAACCAGCTCTAGGCCTTTTCACTTGCTGTACAGTTTCTTATAGCCACATCATTGTAAGAAAAAAACCTGTCCACAAGTCCAATGAGTCATCTCAAATGATGACTGATCCTTTTTCAAGTGGTTTCATCCAGTTCATTGAGGTTTGCCTGAAAGAGAGCTGTGTTGTCTCTTACACTAACTGATAATGATCTAAAGCCATTTGTCATTTATCAAAAAGAATCACCGCAGAAAAACTAGAGGTGGTTACATATACTGAACTTTCAGCAGCCTTCCAAACTCTTCTGTCATGAGAGCTCTAGCACTTCCTGATAGTGCAGGAGCTTGGAAGCCCCTTCATGCCTCCTGCATTCCTATTGGCCATTAGTACTGCCTGACATAATTGGCTAATAAGGCCCGATTTCCATAACTGGAGCCTGTAGGCACACAGCCTTTGCTACCCAAAGCAGCAGCCCTCTTCTGGGATTAACTGTTAAACATCTTTTATTTCTTTGTCTTACTGGTTCTAACCAGGCTTACAATGCTTATGTAGATAAGCATACATTTGATTACTTTATTATTAATGATGAAAGAAAATAATTTTGACTGCTAAATGTACAAGCCTTTTTACTGCCTGCAGCCAGCGGCCTACTTTTCCTATTGGTAAATTCATTCCTGATCATAATATTAATAATAAATAATAATAATGATATACCTATAAATTAATAAAGTGATAAAGTTCTCTATAACGTATGCAAAAGGTACTACGTTACCTCTAATAAAAGACACGAGACAGACCTAGAATAGGAAGGTCATTTTGCTGCCTTCTTTAAAATCAAATAGTTATTTAATATAGTGCAGATTGCAGATTTTATTTAATAGGAATTGCTGCATTTTGTGTTAACCCTGAAGACTATGCTGTGTTGTTAAATATTCGCCATATGCTTGTTTGAAAGATCAGACATTATATTTCAGTTGAGTTTTATTTCTCTTTGAAACCAATCACATAAAACCTATGCCTTGTCATTTCTATGCCTTCTTAAACAATTTATGTCCTCATACATCATATGCTACTTTCTCCTACTGTAGTAAAATGTCAAGTTTGTTTGTTTTTTTATTGTGGCTTTCGTCAATGTCAAAGGGAACTTGTTAGCCATTGTTAGTCATTGAGCACATTTGTTAGCCAACGGCAAAGCTGGGTGGATGTCAATTTCTAGCTGATACCTTTTTATAAGAAAAAATTTGGTGTGACTTTGTTACTCTGTATAATATAATGAATCATAAACATATACTGCACCTTTACCCTGCCTAAGCATTAAAGCTGTGAAAATACAGTCTGTCCTGGGTGCATGCAAATTTGTGTATTTCTAAACTGGACACTGCTACTCTTTACAATTCAGTAAACATAATTATTTGCCCTTTCTCTATTAAAATTAGAGTAAGGCATGTGATAGCTGATGAATTCACAGGAAAAATGCAGACCTGATTCACAAGTTGTAAAATGTGTGAAAAAATGCATTGTATACATACACTGGTATAAAACAAATGATTCATGAGGAGACAATTGGCTCTTACATGGAATACTGCTCACCACAATTTTACTGAACTTGGCTGATATTTTCAGTTTGATAAACTTGATTTTAAGGCAAACAGCTAGTTTATTAAAAACAAATAAAAAATGTGCTATGCTGTTGTATGGAGTGAGCATATGTATGAGTATTTACCATTGGAATCTGTATTCCAGACACACGTGTATGGAATCTTGTGCACCAATGCACAATCACACATGCATATATTTTAGTAAATCAGACATTGTGTGGATATTTGCAGTACACATAACATATGGGTAGGAATCAACAATACAAAGCAGCCAGATACATTGTAAAGGAGAGCCAGGTCTATGGATGGTGAATGGGGGGAAAAGGAGGACAACCACTAGCAGAGGGGTAAGAATAAACTTTAGGTAAAATGCTTGCATCCTACATTATCAGAATATTGCAAACATCAACAAGTGTATTGTCAATTCAGCATATTACCATAATATATTCCATTTTATTTTATTACCTATTTCACTTAATAGTGCCCTGCTGGGTTTTCAAATCCACATACATTTACTTATTATATAACCACTATGGGCAGTGTAATGGAAACAGTGTACATGGAGTAAGTATTGTTATGCCTATCTTATCATATGTGCATAGTAAAGTCTAAACTCTTCATTTATGTACTGTGTAACAAAGGACAAAAGATTTAACATTCGCCCAGTAAAAGTAACCAGTAAAATTTAACACAAAAGGTAATCTGCCAGCCATTTCCATTTCCCTGAAAGAAGGTATAATCAAAAGCCCAAGTGACAATGAGTTGACAGTAAGATTTTGTAGTAAATGATTCCAGAGTCTCTGGCCTGCGGAGATGCTGAAGAAGTCCCCAGCAGACCTGATTAATTCCAGTTTCTCCAGCTGCCAGGGGAGCAGAGGCTAAGCAGTTTCACAGAGAGGAGCCTATTACCACGACTAAGCTGAAATAGATCTAATCAACTTGCAGGCGCTCAAAAGGAAACTTTACAGGTTTAGGCAGTGCTTTAAAATAATGACTACAAAGGATCATGGGACTATAAAAGCATTTAGTTTTTATTATAGAGCAATGAAAATATCTACTCTGGTTAAGCCATGCTAATTTACAAGATATATCAATGCTATCCAAGTGTCACCTGTGTGCTTTGCATTGAGTACTTTTTGCAGAATTTTGCATTTCTCACAAAATGTTTTCTTTTTGCTTGTATAGCATTTTGAACTTCTGAAGAAAACAGTGTTCCATAAAAATAAATTATTATTATACATTGTGTATAGCTTTAAGAAACAAAAATGCTGGAAATAAAAATTATTTTTAGGGCTCAGCTTAATATAATTTAGTAGTTGTTTTTACCTATATTGCATGTTACATGTTTAGATTCCACATTATTCCACATGTATATATTCCACTATAATAGATACATGCATGCCCCGGCTACATTAAGAATGACAGGAAGTGTATCAAGCTCCACTGCTCCTGTCAAAGCCATTGAGTGGTTCTTGTCAAGTGGGAAAGGAAGAAGAAGGTGAGCAAGGGAAGCAGTATACGTGCTTAACCCCATGCTATTAAGGGCTAGTACTACTGGAGTTGGTGGGTAAAGGGATGCACAAGAAGTGCAGTGAAAGTAAAGGAGGAGATTATCTTCTTTTTACTGCAGAGAAACAACAACATGCCATTTGTAAACAGGAGCCAAACATAGTTATATAGTTGTTAAGGTTGAATAAAGACACAGGTCCATCAAGTTTACCCTTTGTGGTTGTGTGTGTGTTTGAGTTACTAATATTACCTGTACTTACGTCTTGCTTGCTGAGAAAAGTATCTAGCTGGGTCTTAAATGATTCCATGCTCTCAGCTGAAATAACTGCCTGTGGAAGGGAGTTCCACAATTTTACAGCTCTCACCGTAAAGAATCCCTTTGCAGTTTAAGATTAAACCTTTTCTCTTCCAGTTTTAGGTGGTGGCCTCTTGTCTTCTTGACTGACTTAACAGTAAACAGTTAATCACTAATTATCCCATTATCATTAAACAATCTGTAAATTAATATCATGTCCCCTCTCAATCTTCTCTTTTCAAGAGTGAACACATTTAATGCATGCAGTCTTTCCTCATAGTTTAGGTCCTATAACCCATTTATTAGCTTTGTTTCTCTGGACTTTTTCCAGCTCAAGGACAGCCTTTCTGTGGATCGGTGACTGAACCGCATACTCAAGATGTAGCCGAACCAGTGTGTCAGAAGATTGCAAGAGTAGGTGTGAAAAGGACCAGCTCTAATAGCAACAGAGTACAGAGTGCCTAGAGTTGCAATATAAATCAGATAAAATAACATCAGTCCTTGGTATAAACAGTCAGATAAGCCAGAAAAATGGCTTCAGGAAACTGTTTTTCTGTTAAGTTACTTTAACCACTTCAGTAACAACATGTTACACCCCCCTTAATTACAAGACCCTTTTTCAGTTTGGCTGAGAATTCCTCCGTCATGCAACACTGTAACAAAATTAATTTTATATTATTTTATATTAATTTTAGACCCAAAAGTCTTGAAAAAAGCCTGTTTCTCTTATTTTTATTTATAAATCATAGCAAATAAAAATTTCAGGGCAGTATGAAAACCCCCAAATTATCCTTTTTGGAAAGTAGACACTGCAAGGTGATCTGATTTTTTGCTGCAGTATTTTGGAAATAAAGAAACATGCCAGTATTGAGGGGGTTAAAATATGGAGCTTGGTAATAATGCACAAGATACAATAAATGTACAGGTCATAGACATAGGAAGGTGGAGGTGAAGAGGGTAATATACAGGCACATTGGGAGGATGGAGATTAAAGGGTTAGTGTATAGATGTGCAGGATAAGGGGGTTGAAAGGGTTAATATACAGGTCAGTTAATAAATAGAATGGATCTAACATAGGCATGAGAGCAGGGGGGGTTAAAAGAGTTCAAAATGATTTAAAATTATTTATGTATTTATTTATTTATTTGCTGCTACTGCACAGCTACTACACTAGTGAGTCATGAAGGGATAACTCATCCCTTCATGACTCACTTTACTCTTCCTTTCCCCTGATGTAAGAGGAAGGGGAGGGCTTGAAAATGTAAACATTGCCATGTGATCGCTGTTAACAAATACCAATCATCACAGGATACAGATCAGCTCTGTGTGTAAACCTGCGGCTCTCTGCTGTCTGATGACAGCAGGGAGCCACAGCTACAGCAACCGTGTGAACACACACATTCATGGGAGGACATACTGGTACATCCTTCTGGAATAATGTGCCACCAGATCAGCCGTTTTAATACAGTAGCTGTTCTGCAGGCTGTTAATAAGCAAAGAAGTTTTAAAAGTAAGATTACTGTAATTATTGCTATTTTAATGAGAAAGTCTGTATTTTAAGTAATACCGTTTATGGACTAACTTAAGTTATTAAATATGCAATCTCGCAGGAACTTGCAGGTCCCTTCCTCAGTCTTCATACATTTATATGTAGCCTAGGGAAGGAACCGAAAAAGTCCCAAAAACTTACATCTTTAATACCTTAAGTTACTCAATAAAAAGTATCACTTACATTGCTTAATCACTTAAAATACAAACTTTCTGTATTGAATGATGACTAGGACAGTACAAAACTCAACTACTACTATTTTAATTAAAACATTTAAATAAGTAAAGTAAACCAATTTTCCATTAAAACAGGGTCCATACATTTCTGCTCTGTACTATCTGCTTCATTAGTCTCTGTATTTTTACCCCATGTATACTCTAAAAAGTAAATTAGCTGATCTCCTAAATCTGACATCCAGAATAGATTGTTGTCTGTGCCCACCCAGAATTAATATCAGCTGTCCTTAGTTGGTAGAAAACATGCTATGTTACGCGTAGCAAGGAAAGCTCATGGGAACAGAGCCTTTTTCTAGACCTGCTCAGCTTTGACATGTTGAGGAGAGAAAGTGGGTTACATAGCATACAGACCCTAATTAGTTTTCTACCTATGCAAGAAAACTTGACTTGATAGTAGCAATGAGGACTATAGCTGGAAGTTCTACAGTAAGGATCTAAAATGATGGATACATTTATCAATTCAAGGACAGATAGATAGATAGATAGATAGATAGATAGATAGATAGATAGATAGATAGATAGATACGATTCATTCATAAAGTTTAAAATATTTTACATTGCATAACTTTCCTTCATTCATCAATGTTTGCATTTATTACTAAAGAATCTTTCATCTTTTTATTAAATGAGATATGCTTCTAAGGAACAATAGACCATCTGCAAATAATAACCAAAACAGGAAAATGTATTCATCCAAAAACCAAGATACATTAATCCAATAAGGGCAATTGATAGAGATCTAAAAGTTTGAAACATACCATACGTGATGGAATACAGGAGTTAAGCTTCCAGCAGATTGCCTATGGTAAAGCTTTGGATGCCTGGCTTTGTCTCTTGTACATCTGTAGTGAATCTGGATTTTAGTCATCTTTTCCTGTTAGAAAAAAATGGTAATAATTAAAATGTATATTCCGAATTGAACTAAAGCTACAAATATATGGAAATAACATCATAGTTTTAAATTTTCACAATAGATACATTTTCTATTTCTGCTAAGCAGAAGAAGCAGACATTGTAGAAAGTCTGAAAAAAAACCTACCCATAATTTTTTTAGTTTTACAATAAATCTGATGTCAGTATTGTGCAAACATTTTGTTTTTGTAAGATGTCTCTGAGGGTTGTTACGATGCTTAAACATGCATTTATTAGAAAGGTCCTTAAGTCTTATTAACTTATAATTGGCATGTGGAGGCATTGCTTTTAAATATTTCCAAAGTATTGATATCCATTCTTGTTTAGATATTTTTATATACAATAGAACATGTCAGCACACAATAACCAAATGAGCTCATACAGTATATATGGGTATTGTGTACATTTTCTTTGGTTCCCTGAATTTCACAAATTGGTGTCAAATGACTGGATATATTATACTTGATTATTTCTCTCTGCAGCCAAATCTCATAACAATTGTATTGTGCAACACTGAGCCTACATTAAGTGAGATATCCTGATCTTTGCAGGCTGGAGCTTAATGTACTGCTCAAGCGTCACTGTCTTAATAAAATATGGTATTCATAATATATTAACTTGGAACAGTGGCCTAGTAGAACTGTGTATGTGTGGCATTAGAGAGCAAGAGTGTAACTTACTGTGATGAGCAATCGGTGACACTTTAACAGGTCAGTGTATAATACTCTGTTATATTGTTATGGTTTCTGTAACATACTGAATATATAATGATGCAGCAGCATATGTCCTGCTTCCTAACTGCTTTCAGATGCAAAGCACAAAAACTTGAAATCATGACATTATATGGTATGAGAAGGTGGAAACCTTTGCAGCTGAAGCAACTGTAAATAACAGGCAAGGGCTCATTCACAACAGCTAATTGTAGGTATGCAGGATATATGCTATGGTGCGCTGTGGTGCCAGTAGTTTTTAATAGTGCCCTAACACAACTCTACCACTCTACAACTCTACCACAATGCAAGATGCGTATGAATACAGCAAGACCTATTTTTTTGTTGATGTGTCAGATATTGGTGCAGCATCTAATGTTGATTCAGATTAGAGATTTTCTTGCTAAAGCATTTTAGAAACGACAGTAGTGAAAAAAGCTGTCAATAACAGCTTGGACATGAGTGCACAAACAAATGTGATATCTTTTAATGTAATTTAGCTGGAAAGCTAATTGGATCTACTAAACATCAGCTTTATGGATATGTTGGTGAGAAACTTGGTGTTACAATTTATGTATACAAACATTTGATTAAACAATGAGCCCAACATCTAGCCGAAGGATCGGCCGAAGCTACGGCCAGATCCTTCGGCAGCTTTGTGAATAGACCCCAGTGTGTATTTTTTGCAGAATTCCACTACTAAAAAAATAGGGATCTGCAAATGAGCTTCACAGGATAGAAAAAAAATATATTTTTTAAAGTAGATGAACTCACAGAATGGGTAAATTTAATTGTCACAGTTTTAAAAAAGCACACAGGGGTGAGCTATGGATATCTCAGGGACCTAAAATCCTATAGAAAGCTGCATGCGTGTTAGGAGACATGCATCTTTCTGATGAATTTGGCTCTTACACTGGCAAAACACATCAGGGATCAGGACATCACAGTGTGCACAGTATCATGCGCATAGGGTATTAACCTTTCTGCATTTATATAACACAATGCCTGCAACCTCTTTTTGCATATGCCCCACATTTTGGGACAAGTCATCCACAGGTACTTAGTCTGATTTATCATGGGAGAGTTGCAGAACAAGTAAGACACCCGAAACATAATTTCCTTTAAGACTTTCTATCCAACAATGTTGGGATTATTTGTTAGGAACAGCCTCTGGTTTATTCCTAAGAGAATCTGCTTTACAAAAAGTAATATATGAAAACTCTTGAAAATAATGGATTGCAAAAGCATTGCAACCTCATCTAGGATATGCATTTGTGGGGATTTTGGACTGTGGTTTAATGAGTGGTCAAATATTTTCTGCTTTTGTAAGTGAAGCAAATGTTTCATATATACATTCTTTTGTTGTTGTATATATTGTGATTGGGTCTTCTTATATGATTTATGTAAAATATGAATAAAAGCTAATACACACATGTGTTATGAATTTTTCAGTAGAGCAAATACCCACTAGTACTTGTTCAATCATTTTTAAGAAGAGCGGTTCACTGAGCTGGGAGTCTGTTTTCTCTTTCTTAAAGTGACACTAAACTCAGGAGTTAATCTTAAAAATGCATTCAAGTACCATAACTGTTAATATAAATGTACCATATTTCTGCATCATTCAGTTGTAGATCCTCAAATCATCTCTGAATTCATGCTGACACTGTCCTTCCTTCTGGAGGGTGGCTACTTTTGTTCCCCATGGTCCGTGTGTGTGTGTTGTAAAGTAGCCACCGCTTCCATTGTAGACTATAACTTCAATACAAATTAGTAAACTAAACTTGAGATTGTAGTCCATCACAGGAGCAATCTTGGAGCAGTGGCTACTTTACAACACACACAGGGAACGTGGGGAAGAAAAGTAACCAAACTCCATAAGTAAGGACAGTGCCCGCTTGAATTCGGAGATGATTTGATGCTCTACAGTTGAGTGATGCACAAATAAGATACATTTTTGGTAATAGGTAAGGTACTTGAATGTATTTTCAGGATTTAACCCCCGAGTTTTAATTTTTTTTCCAAAAAACCATTACGGACCATGGGGTTGATTTACTAACCTTATAAACACACCACGAACATGTATACACCTCTGTAGTGTGTTCCCTCCCAGCATGATCTATGGGTGGAATCTAAACACCTTTGTAGTGTGTACACACCCAGCAGGTGTGTTGTGCAAAGCCTTGCATGAATTTGCAAGGTGATGTTGTGCAAATTAGCTCTATGTTGTGTTGCTTGCGTTGATGAATGCAGGAATGTAAATGCATGAGCTATCCATTTTTGTCTAAACTGTGAAGCAGCATTATATATGCATCATGTGCATGATTTTTCCATATATGGCATTAGTGGAAATATGCTTTTAGAGACTTTTTGGTTGATAAATAAGTTTTGCTGTGTAAAAATCACACGCACCTAGTGCGTGCGTGTGTTTAGGTTAGTAAATCACCCCCCATGTATCAGACTAGACTCTCAGGAGGCCTGAGAGTGCCTAATCTGCAATAATACTACTACGCAGCCCAAATAGCGTCTATAGCTAAATGCCACGCCAACATAGAAGTTCTCATATGGGTATCGAATGAGGCTCTTATGTGGATGCTCCCCAGAGACAGAGCCACCCTTACTAATCCCATCACTCGACACTCTCTCCAACTTTGGGATGCTTCTAAATACTCTAGTGGCTTCCTCTCACCCCATCTTCCTATGCTCTAGTTTTTTCACCACCCAGCTTTCCCTAAAAAGGTATCACTCTCTTTCATTTTCTTTATAACAGTAATAATATACTTACTTTCCCAGACCTGCAATCAAAATACAACCTTCCTTCTTCGGAGCTCTTCCGCTACCTACAAATAAAAAGCTTTATATACTCTATAAATAAACTCTCTATGAACTTATCTTCCATGTCCCCATTTGAAAAGGTGTGTAAAAAAGATCCTCACCCCCCTGGTCTTATCTCGCTACTCTACACGCACTCCGTACAACATGCTCATCCACCACATCACTCTCATATGGACCGCTGACAGAAGGATCTAGACCTTGTGATTCCTGAGGAAACATGTTCTCAGATATGGACCTTCACTAACTCATGCTCAATGAGCGCGAGAGTACTGGAAAGGAACTACAAAGTACTGCTCCATTGGTATACAGTGCCTATCCAGGTCACACATTTTGTGTCCGACTGTAATGGTAACTGTTTTCCTGGTTGTCCTGACAGTGGTACCTATTTGCATATGAGGTGGACGTGTTCTAACATACACATTTACTGGAATAAAATCTTCAGAATGATATCTACTCTTATGAGTGTGCCTGTACCCCCTACTCCTCAAACAGCACTACTCAAAGCTAGACCTACAGGTATCCCAGCTCTCAAATTTAAACTAATGTTTCATGTTCTTTCCACTGCCAAATATACCATAGCTAGCTCCTGGATTAGTAAAACTGTCTCTAATAGCATTACTAAAAACAGAATACACTGGATCTTTTCAAATGAAAAACTTTCCACCTGTTTAAATGATAACATGAGAACATTTGAGAAAATATGGGAACCCTGGGTAAAACACTTTCTCTCACCATCCTTTGACACCCGTTTACTTGTCCTTTAGGTAATAGTACCCTCCATAGTTGTATCAATTAAGTCATGTGATGGATTGAGCACCAATCCTCTTTATTCTTCCCTTCCTTTCCTTTCTTTTTCTTCTTCTCTCTTTCGCTTCTGAACCCAACTGATATAATCTTTTGGTCTATTGTTGATATTTGACCCTACCTCTTTCCAATTTATGTCAGAAAATTGCTTGCTGTATGCTATACTTGATGTCCACCCCCTTTTTACTACCAATATGTGCCTTTTACTTCAGCATATGAATATGGCATTAACAATTTGAGTACTGGATACATTGCCTTTGTCTGTGTCATTGTTTATGTACATACACAGTTGTTTGCACTTGTAAACTGTTAATTTTACATTTAATTAAAAAATTATTGAAACTAAAAAAGAATGTTTCCAAAGCTACAAGTTGGCACTGTTATCAAATGCCTACACTGGAACACATAGCTAGCAAGATGGCGATGGTTAAATGCTTTAGCATTCTGAATGTAAGGTCAGGATTAGTGATGGGCCGAACACCCCCCTGTTCGGTTCAAATTCGAACTTTCGAACATGGGGAAAGTTCGTATTCGAACTCGAACTCAATGCAAGTCTGTGGGGGTAGAACATTGAAAATCAAATGTTCCCATTTTGAAGCCTTATATGCAATGTATTGGCCATAAAAGGTGTGTGGGGATCCAGGTACTGCCCTGGGGGACAGGAATCAATGAAAAAAAAACATTTTACAAAATACAGTTTTTTACCTCTTGCCGTCCGCCCGTAGTAAAAAAACGGACGGACGGCACTGCAGCATCTGCGGGTTGCCATCTCCAGACGGCAATTTTTTTCTGCTCGCGCGCGCCCCCTAGCGGGCACGCACGGGCAGAAAAGACCCGTCCAATGCGCACACCCGTTA
>NW_017308396.1:0-6087 GCF_000935625.1 Nanorana parkeri | reverse complement strand
CCCCCAAAATGTTTAACTCCCCCACCCCCACGTTTACGCGCCTATAAACGTAAATACGCGTCCGGTGCCCCAGCGCGCAAAAATTACAATTGCGCTACACATGTTACATATCGCCGCGAACGTCGCAGTGAGAGCAATCATTTTAGGGCCATCAATCACTGATAACACTAAACTGATGAGCGGTAACAGCTTTTAAAGCGTCGCCTAGGGTCAATTTTGGGTACTATCGTTTTTTGAGGTTTCGCGCGCGCACACAATTTTAAGGCTTGACATGTTTAGTGTCTTTTTACCCGACGTGACCCCATCTTTTATATTTTACCAAAAAATTGGGTAATAATAAATGTTTTATCATTTAATATAGGGGAAACTGTTTTTTTTTTAAATTTCGGTAATTTTTCCTTAATATAGTAAAAAAATAAAACCCCCAGTGGTGAATAAATACCACCAAAAGAAAGCTCTATCTGTCCCCAAAAAAGGGTATAAAATTAATTTCAGTACAGCGCTGCATGACGGAATAAATGTCAGTTAAAGTACCGCAGCGCTGAATACTGAAAAATGGCCCGGTTGGGAAGGGGGTTTAACACCGCGGATGTCAACTGGTTAAAGGAGCAGTGATTTTAACATTGCTTGAAGGGTAACAATAACAATGCAAAATTCCTTTAAATATTGTGCCTGGGGGTCCCCTTAAACTGCCTGTAAAGTGGCAAATCTGTACAATGTATAGAACCTGCTGTAGCAAAACTGATATTTCTAAAGAAAAAAAAAGACTTTTTTCTTTTATTCTTAAAGCATGCAGTTCCCCCTCCCAAACAATACCAGACCCTTTAGATCTGGGAGGAATGTTAGGAGGGACCACATTTTTTTTAAAAGTGTGGGGTTCCCCCCAAAAGTAATACCAGACCCTTAAGTTCTTGCAGGAATATTGTGGAGAGACCCCATGTAAAAAAAAAAAAAGTGTGTGGGGTTCCCCCTTAACCTCGGCCATCCTGGGGGGGGGGCGCCCGGTATTTTTGATAATAGCAGTCATCAGCGGCTCGTGAGCCGCTGATGACAGCTATTAATTTAAAGGGGACAGTCTGCTGAACAGTTCTACTATAAGCTGATGGTCGCTAAAGCGACCATCAGCTTATAGTAGAACTGTAAATGCCAGGTCCGTATGGCATACTGAGCTGGCCAGCTGGAAGCACTTTTGTAGGTCCGTATGCCATACGTCCTTGGCAGCGAAAGGGTTAAAGTCATACCAGGCCCTTAAGGTCTAATAGGAATTATAAGGAGGAACCCCACCCCCAAAAATGGGGCGAAGAAAACGTGGGGTCCCACCTAAAATTCCATACCTGACCTTTGACCGAGCATAGGCCTGATAGGGCAGGAAAGGGGGGGAGACGAGTGAGTGGTCCCCCCTCCTTCCCATACCAGACCACATGCCCTCGGCACTGGGAGGGTGCTTTTCCAGGGTCGCCCCTGGAAAAGCACCTTGTCCCCGTACTGATGGGGACAAGGGCCTCTTCCCCACAAGCCCTGGGGCGTTGGTTGTGGGGGTGCAGGCAGAGGGCTTATTCACATCAGGATACCCCTTTAATAAAGGGGCACCCAGATGCCACCTCCCCCGTGTGAATGAGTAAGTGGTACTTGTACCCCTACCCATTCAATAAAAGGTTAAATAAAATTGTAAATAAAAAGTCCAGACTATTGAAAAAATCCTTTATTTGGTAAAAAACTAAAGACATGTTTTTGATGGATCCACGGGCGTAATCCAGGGTCAATCACGACGTCCACATTGCCCACGATGACAACGACTCGACTAAATAAATTAATAAAACAATAAAAAAGAAATAGAAATAATTTTAAAAAAAGAAAACGCCGACTGCCGTCCCGTTCGCTCCCGACGAACACCTGCCCCATTATGGCATTTTGACAGATGCCGGCAAAACATAAACAATTGGGCGGAGCTAGCAGTGACAACTAGTTCCGCCCAACTGTGTTGTTTTATGTCATCTGACAGGTGAGCCATGATTGGGCAAAGTCATCATGACTTTGCCTAATCATGGCTCTTACAGAGTACTGAGCACAGATTGGTCAAAGTCTTGCACCTGACCTGTGGTTAGGTGAAAGCCTTTAGCCAATTAGGACTGCAAAAGGCGCATTGCCTTGTGGGGCATTCAGCCGTCGAACAGACCGCCGAACACCCTTATAGTTTGTGTGTTTGGCGAACACACAAACTAGCGATGTTTAAGACGAACACACGTTCGACTCGAACATCGAGCCCAACACTTGTCAGGATATTGCAAAATAAAGCTAGATAAAGAGATGTATCTGCTTACACTTTGAAATTTGATTTGCACAGAAAGTGTTACAAAAGAAACGGGATTAAGCCTACCCTGAACTTGCAGGGGTAGCCTGTATGTGTTTGATCTATTAGTGTTTGACAGCACTGTAGATGACAATGACATTAGTTTGAATTACATACTTTAAGTATCAAGCAAAGAAGATTTACATTAAATGAACATGCATACTGTAAGCAAGCAATGTTAAATATTCTGTTCATATTGTTTCACCAGAAGGCCTAAAACCAGTTATGAATTAACTTGCAGAAATATCTCAAATGAGATCATTCCAAAATTAGTGACAACTTTTATAGAAAAGGCCAGTTACTTGTCAAAACTACAAGGTAGTTTCAATAAGAATCTCCACAATATAATATTTTAATGTTTTTAAAGTAATTAATTGAGATAGAGATCAGTTGTAGCCAAATAGAAAAGGAGATGCTTGCTATTGTATTTATATTTGTCCTTCTCCATATGTATATGTGAAACAGCAATGAAACTATATTCTGGTGTGAACTATAACAGACTAGTTTTATGAACTTTTAAAAAAAAACACCTTGAAATCTGCTGTCATTGATAAATTGAAGGATTTTTTTCTCATGGAATTTTGGAAGACCTTAACTTTGATATTATATCATGTGAAATGTCAGGACTTACATTTTAAACCCTAACAATCCATAGTAAAAAGACAAATCAGTAGCATGTATTTTAAACTTCCACAATTTCCTCTGAAAGGCTAAGCAAAGTGGAGGAAATCTATACAAAAACAATGATAACATACAAGAATACACCTATTGATGGCATAGGATCATTATAGACAAAAATCAACTCCTGGGGCTCAACTATGCTTATAGGCATAGTCCTTTATTCACAAGCCAAAAACCAAACATCACAGTTTTGCCAATCATTTTTATTATTTTTTATAGTGGTATAGTAAACTGTATTCATTGTTCTGTTGCATACCTTGTCTATATGTTAAGTTTATAGCTCCTCTCTCTTGGTTTTGGAAGATTTCTGGAGTACACTAGAACTGTGGGTGCAAGACAAGTTTAGTAATGTGCAAAAAAAACCCAGCCCCTCTCCTGGCTATAAAAATCTAGCACAAAACTGCAACCTAGTCCTTTTTTTATACTGGCCAGTATGTAGAAAATGTAGGAGGCTATGGTTGGTCAAATAGGTGAGTAAGCTCCTACAGTTGGGAATGGGTCTGCTTAATGTATTTAGAGGACTAGAGAAGGGGGCTAGATTTTGTTTAGCACACTACTAAACTTGTCCTTTAAAGCAAATGTCTTTTTTGAAAGGTACTAAGAAGATATTAACTACACCTCAAATAAAGAAAACTATTAACAGCTACTATCCAGCAGCTTAACAACACAGCTTAACAACAGTGCTGCAGGTACAACTATGTAACATAATTTGGCCTGAAATGTAAATTAAATCCATCAAGCCTGCACAATTCAAATTGAGCATATGATGAAAAAAATCCTAATAACCTTAGTTAAAACCACAACAACTGACTACTTCTCAACAATTTTTTATCAATAGGTGAGCAGTTTAACATTTGTATTTGTGATTAATGTATTTCTTAAATGGAGAAGTCCAAGTATGAATAATACCAGTGCTATATGCATTTATGAAACTATGTTCTATGGTCTAAATCATCTTGTCAGCTTGGCCACTGAATTAAAAGTTTGTAGATTTTAAGGGAACTTGTTAAATACCCATTGGAGGTTTAAATGTAGGTATTTTTCTCCTAGAGAAGGGCAGGTTTAAAACTGCAAATGCCATGTAAATATAAGCCTGAACTTCACAATGACATTTAAACTGCTCGATCTGATTTATAGAGATTTGGGATCCTAAACTGCTCTATCTGGTAGCCTGAGGGCATCTGGATATTTTACAAAAAAATAGGTCTCCAATGCATATTCTCTGAAATGAAAGATTTCTATACCTACATTGTGCCATGGTAGTTCAGGTAAGCCATATGGCTACAACATTTCTTTTCAATAGGATGATCTGTTTTCCTGACATACTTTGCAGCTTTTGAACATTTATTCTAAAACTTGGCCTTGCAGTGCTAAATTCCCTGATGAGCTATATATAATTTATTAGTAATGTGGCTAGCCAATGGCCATGTATATGCCATAGGCAACTGAGGGAGAATGATGCAGAGGTAAACATTTTTATCAGCTATCTGCAGCAGCCTCCAGCATGCTTTGTGTTTACTGAGTTTAGTTAGTGAACAAAAAGTTCTGCTTCTCAATTCTAGTTGACCAATTATTTCATTGCTTTCTAAATAAAAGCAAGGCATAAAGAGACAATTAAAACTGAACCCTAAGAAAACAGTTAAATACACAGATTCATTATGAGATCTGTTTTACCTGCCAAAAGATTTTGTTTTTCTATCAATCCAGACCTGAGTGTCCAAGAAAGTTATTTGTGACAGCATGAGCTCCTAAGACTCTATACTTGGTACAACAGGTTAAACCTCTAGATTCACAGCAGAGTGTATTGCATCATTCAGATTGAAAACAACAGTTTGCATATCTGAGTTATGGATATGGATCCTGCTCAAATACTGTCTCATTAAAGGCAGGTTGTAAAAGCTCTGAATCTGAATCAGAGAGGGTGATAGGGCCATTAGGCACACTAAGAGATAAAGGCCCAGTAAAAATGGTCTGGAAGATACAGTACAGGTCTCAGGCTTAGGCAGCAGGGGTATAGAGGCTGCTAATGAGGATGACCGTATAGAAAGGAAAGGTGATACCAGGTTACAGACATTAGTTCCTTCTGGGGATACCAGTGAATTGTCTCCAGAAACAATAGAAGAGTAAAGGTCAAGTTACCTGTTGCAGCAGAACAGTCCTCTTTTAAAGACATCTTACATTACTTATTGGTAAGCAACTAGGCCCAAAGTGAGTGGTCTTGCATACTCACAAACCCTAAGAAGTTGCTACTAATGATTATTTTAGGTGACTAGTGGATCGAGCCACTGTAGGTAGGGTGCTGAAAAATACCAGAGACTGGATGATCAACGATGCACTTAAAAGCAATAGTAGCAATGGAAAGGTGCTCCCTCTTGGGCTAAAAAGTAGAAAAGAAGCATGCACGCACAACAATTTTATCTAGTGGATTACTTCAATGCCGAGGTACCTTAGGCATAACTTTTAACTCAGTAAAAAAAGTGGGAAAATTTAAATAGCACTAAATGGTCAAAACTGTGAGGTAACTACCCTTACTGCAACCTGACTGGCCATACTCATTAAATGAGTTGTAAGAGACTGGGTCACAAAAAGCACTCTGTGGGTTACTAATACAGTACAAAAAGAACCATAAAGTGCCATAAAGCAGAGTCTATTGCCCAAGGGTCACATATCAAAATATCTTAACCACAAAGACTGACTCAGGGGGGCTGATTTACGAAGCCCAACACGCACACGCGCAGGTTGCGTGCGCGCTTTTACACGCCAAACCATAGTTACGAAAGTTTCACGCGCATGAATGCAGAGTTTCGCGCGGGGATGGCGCGTATTTATGCATTTACGTACGCGCGTGGCGTGTAATACGCGCTATAGACAACACGCCGCTCTAACTGAAAAAGACAAGTGCTAGAAACATATTTCTACCACTGGCAAACATGTACAAATCATTCATATGATACATATGTTATATCTATGGTTATGTGCATACCAAAAACCTACATAACATCTACATCTACATCTATAATTCAGTATTCAAAAATAAGGTACTCACACTCCACTGC
>NW_017308395.1:142414-207173 GCF_000935625.1 Nanorana parkeri | reverse complement strand
GTGTTTGTGGCGTGTTTGTGTGGTTAGTAAATCAACCCCATTGAGTTAAATTCACCAAAACTATATCATAGCAGAAAAATGTATAATTCACACAATCACACACTAATTAATTATTTGGTAGTCCCTCGCTTCAATGCAGAGGAGATCTGCCAAAACATTCTTCTAGGACTCTGCAAGTATAGCAGTTATAGTGAAATAATAGCTTACAATTTTGTCAGGCAGGTTTTTCCCAGTTGTGCTTGATCATTAAATCACAATTTAGATGAAAATATTTTTACTGGGGCTCAGAAAATCATAAATGTATCACTGAAATACTTAAGTCAGCTGAAATTCTCCTGCTGTTATTGACACATGACATTTTTCTGTATTTTGTTCCAATCTATCAATTTATTATTATTAAAAAATAATATGGTATGTACCCGCTATGTCAAGTTCACAATAAATGATCCTTTTATTTGTTTTTATTACACAGCACTTCAGCCTAGGGATTACAGAGGGAATCAACCTGTGGATTAAAGAGGGGATCACTCAAACTACGTTAAGCTTACTTTTGTTGGAATAATTTGAAGTTTTCCCGCTGTCACAATTTTGATGCATGTCTGTTATCTTTCTCTTTATTATCAAAGTACATCAAGTATTGTAACAAAAGCTGTTTATGTTGAATGCAAACTACAACTATGAGAGTTTATTATAGGATGTGTATAATAGAAATGCACTGCAAGTGTCAACTTAAGGAAATTTTACCTTTTAAACTTAATTTAATTGCCCAATATCACTTAACTGTATGGTTATAATCGTTCACAAATACTTGTTATGTTGGGGCACAAGTTATGCTGCCTCTATTTTTCTTGAGATGCCAAAAAACGTAAGGAAATTTGAGGCAAAATGTTATATTAGAGCAGGAAATTGTTACACTGCAGGGGGCGGACTGGCCATTTGGGCAGTTGGGCACTGCCCAAGGGCCCGCAGCCATCAGGGGGCCTGTCACCGACTCCCCCATCCCTGTGTTATACTTTGCCCCTCAGGTGCAGTGGTTCCCTCCCTCCGCCGTCTCTCTTCCACCTGCACCCGGCCAGCCCACCTGCATCAGATACGGCTCTCTAATCGGCAGCCACTCGCTCCTCAAGGGGGGCCTCGGGAGGCCCTCTACAGTGCCTGATTAGAGGGTCATGTCTGCCTGATCCAGCCAGCCTGGATCGCATACCAAGCTAAACTGCATCACTGGTGAGTCCAGTAACGGTGGAATACTCTTTCTGGTTATGCTGTCCAATTCAGCTCTGCGGGAAAGCTCTTGGAGGGCTGATAGGTGTTGTTTATGCCCATGTCCTCATCATGCTTGTGTGTACCATTATCCATTTTTTATTTCTTTAATAAATGATATTACACAAGGAGGAAGCACTTTTTTCTGTTTTGGTAGTAATTGTAATGCAACAAAATAGAAAAAATGCCAAAGGGGTGAATACTTTTGCAAGCCACTGTAAGTATGTGGTGTTATGGAACGGTACAATTCTCACAGATTGAGTCAACAACATGGCATGCTGGCATCACATAATCTGAATGTTTAATACCTTTTTTACTTTTAAATCATTGCTTGGGTTTAGTAAAGCATCAGCAACTCAATCTGATTAATTATTATAAATAGGGAAAAATGTTTCATACAAATTGGCCGGTTGCACAACAGTATGATACTATAGTTTGTTTACTTTTTTATCACAGTACCACACTGCATTTTCTTAATTTTTTAAAAATATGAATGGACTAAAACATTTCAAAACCACAGGTTTGATAGCCTTCCCTATGGCAGCTGCTTGTGGGAAAGAAAATTGAATACCAGCTTGGCAAAACTGCTGACTTTACTGCTGCTCCCTCATCCAGTTTACGGCTTGCGCTGCACCACAGTGGCAGGTACCCAGACTGTTTGTGCCCTTGAAGACCATTCCTGCCCTCCACCAGTATGTGCAATGTCAACCATAAAATCATCTAAACTCATCTACATATATAAGATAATATAAATATATAATTAAGATAAAATGTGTCTACAACCAAAAGGCATTCAAATATTCAGTGCAATCTTTGATATATCTTATCCAATCATATTTATGTGTAAAGAATTCACAACAAACAATTTCTTGCCAATGTTTTTCCTTTTTGGTAACATTTTCCAATCACCTCTGTGTTCCACCTTTATGCTTTCAACCCTTGTAATGCTGCTCACCTTCCATGATGGACCTTATCTAAATAGTAAAGGACAAACCAAATATTTGTATATTATAAGAGGAACATCAACAAAAAGATGCTCTTTTCTACTACCAACACAATTCCATGGTAAAACAGCTAAAGGAAAAAAACAAATGGACCATAAAACTGTGAAGAGCATGTCTAATGACCCTATGGCTGTTGCAACCTCTCAGCTCCCGCTGGTGAGAGCCATTACACCTATGCCAGTATTGTCAGCTGTGGGCTAATGAACCTGGCCACAAACACTAAAGCTGGCCAAACCTATAGATTTGTTTCTATCAGCTGTCAAAATCCATTTACAATCTGATTGGATGCAGGCATTGTTCGGGTATTTTTAGAGCCAGGGGGTCAACTAGCAAGATACTGAAGCTTGGCCCAGTGGGAGATTCCTTCATCCACACAGTTTAGCATAGATGGAGGAATCTGTAGCACTTTTTCCATCTGACCACAGGCTGATAAAAAATGTTTTTAGAAAATCTATAGGTGTATGGCCAGCTTAAGGGCTTGTTCACATCATGTCCAGATCATGTCTAGACCAGAACAGTTTGTTCTCGGACCAAAAAAGCATCCTAATGTATCTCTATTGTATTTCTGGCCTCTGTTCACACCAGTACAATCCATTACAGTCCAGACAAAAAAAATACTGCTGGTCCCATTTTCTGTGGACTGGAATGCACTGAAAGGCATGGAAACGCATCAAAAACATACAAACTTTGAATGCACTGGACTGCACCTCTAAGCCCATTTTCGGCTAAGAAAGTAAAAAGAACCACACCAGAACGTGGCAAAATCGTGGTAAAAATGTGACAAAAAGCAATGCACCATGTTCTGGTCTGGAAAATGGTATGAACCTGGTCTTAGTCAGAACCTCTCCGTCACCTGTGGGCTAATGAGTCTGGATACATGTGCCTTAGCCAGGGGATTGGTTAGTGCTACTTTATTTAATCATTGCAAGCCTGGAGCTCTGGGCTTGTAATTGTTTAGTCTAGTTCTGTCTGCACAAGCCTTTCTCCTGCCATAGTATGTCTTGAATCTTGTCAGGGCCGGAGCTGGACTATTTTGCACCCTAGGTAAGACCAGCTACTTGCACCCCCCAAACAAACTTCAGCATTTTTCTTTCAATTTGCAAGAATCATAAGATCCCAACAGAACCAATATTAAAGGCAATATGACCATGTTCCTTGATAGCACAACCAATTGGCTCCTTGTGTTGTTCCACCCTCTCCCACTCTTCTATACAGGGGGTTATAATATGACCCTAAGTCAAATTTAGGTATTAATACTGCTGAAAAAAATACATTTAATGATGTATTTATAAATAATGAGCTGTGTAAATGTGTTTCTTTTATTTCTGCCTGGAGTTTGGCTTTAAATCTTATGACTGAGCATCCAGTGCATAATGGGGTGATTTCCCCAGTTAGTTATCATTATATTAATACCGGTAATAGGCAACTTGCAGTTACAGTTAGTCATTTATGTAATGATGAGTGACAGGGGAATGTGGCCTCTCACATTTTAACCTTTTACTCAATTGCTTATAATGAATTCTCTTGTTTTAATCAAAATAAAGTCCAGCTGCAGTTCTCATGCTTTAATTGCTTTGATGAGAGTGATTTTACTTATACATTGTTATACTGCTCTGTCAAGTTATCCTTATTAGACACAGACAGAGCTATATAACAGTGTTTGAAATTAGATGATAAATACTGCTACAGTGTAACAATGAGTAAAAAGTGTCACAAAAGTATTCACATGACCAGACCTGCAGCAGGATGTCTATTATATACAAAGGCTATGAGGAACATGTTGATAAATGACAGCTGCAGCATGCTTCCCATCCTGTCTTTTGCTGTCATAATTGTCTATATTGTTATAAATATAGTTATTTAAAAGGACATATTGCAGTTACGATATTACTTATGAGTGCATGACTGCAATTATGAGTGACAGGGGGCAGAAAGTGCCCCATAATGTACTATGCCTATTCATACTAATCACAAACAATGTCAATTTCTCACTCTCATTGGAGGTACTATGGTTTGCCCCAAAGGACTTCTTTAGATCCTATGCTGCTGTAGTAAGCTATAGGCGTACTCAAGCAACACTGTATTTTGGCATCATATACAGTATTTTGCATGTGATTTTTTTTTTTTTTTCCAATTTACATTTATAAAAGTCCTGTGCTATGTTATAAAGCTTTGAGTATGTGCAAACAATAAGTTGCAATAAAAACCAATACATAATCTCTGAATGTCAAAAATAACTGTCAGAGCACAATGAAAACCAGACAAGCAAAAGATGCTAGTTAAAATATTTATTAAGAACTGTGTCCACAAGAGAAAGCAGAATCATAAACCGGAACAAGCCAAAGTCAGGAGCCGGAGTGGTTAGTCGTTCAAGCCAGGTCAGGAACACAGAGAGCAGTGTCATCAGGAACAAGCCAGAAGCAGGAAATCAGCGTTGTCAGGAATAGGGATGAGCTTCGCGTTCGAGTCGAACCTATGTTCGACTCGAACATAGCATGTTCGAGCATTCGCCGAACATTATGGGATGTCCGCGGTCTGTTCGACCGCGGCACATCCCACAATGCACTGCGCCGTCCAAAGCGGCAATTGGCTACAGTCCTGCACCTGACCGAAGGTCAGGTGCAAGACTGTGCCAATCAGGGCTCAGTACAAATATAGAGCCATGATTGGGCAGAGTCACGATGACTCTGCCCAATCATGTCTCACAGCTAAGTCCCTGCAGCACACTATATAAGGCTGCTGACACCGCGGCCCTGTGTAGTGTGTTGAAGGATTTCTGTATATATCAGAGTTCTGTATATATCAGACTTCTGTATATATCAAAGTTCTGTATATATCATACTTCGGTATTCTGTATATATCAGAGTTCTGTATATATCAGAGTAATGTATATATAAGAGTTCTGTATATATTAGAGTTCTGTATATATCAGAGTTCTGTATATATCAGAGTTCTGTATAGATCAGAGTTCTGTATATATTAGAGTTCTGTATATATCATACTTCGGTATATATTAGATAGTGTCCCAAAATGTGTCCTCTTCATACAGGCTGTTGCCTTAAGCAGTTGTTTAATAGATTAAAGGAAAACCAATTACTTTCAATTGAAATGTCATTTGTTTTTCTTTTTAAATGTCACTTTTTGCTGCAGCAGTGCAGCAGGTTCTATACATCCTACAGATCCACCACTTCACAGGCAGGTTATGGGGACCCTCCAGGCACAATATTTGAAGGAATTTTTCATTTTTACTCTTACCCTGTAAATCATGTAAAAATCACTGTTCCTTTAAAAAATATTTTTTGGGGGTTTTTTTGCTTTAAATTTCATTGATTCCTGTCATTCAGGGCACTACCCGGATCCCCATACACTTTTTATGGCCAATAAATTGCATATAAGGCTTCAAAATGGGGACCTTTAATTTTCTGAGTTCTACCCCCATAGACTTGCATTGAGTTCTAAGTTCGAGTTAGAACTTTTTCCATGTTCGAAAGTTCGAGTTAGAACCGAACACGGGGGTGTTCGGCTCATCACTAGTCAGGAACAAGCCATGAACAGAAACCACAGGAGAACGTTAGGCAGGATCGGGTCATACACAGAATCAGGATACTCAGAGCAGCAGGAATGCACTAGCAAGAAGACAACGCAAAGGCAAGGTCAGACTGGAATGAGTGGGTTATATATAGTGAGTGGGGTGACATCATCACTCAGAGACAGCAAACGCCCATCTGATTCTCTCAGAGGATGCTCCCCTGTCTGGCCATAAGAGGGAGCCTGGGAGTAGTATGAAATGTTCCAGAGTCTGCTTAGACAAAGAACGAAACACAGGTGGGTAAAGAGGCAGCCAGGCCAGAATGCTGCAAACCAGTAAAGTCAGGGTGGAACCCTGACAATAACTAACTTGTAGTGTAAATAAATAAGTGAACATATAAGAAAAAATATGTGTGCAAAATATAGACATTCAGTGTAAGCAGCTTTTAGTTAGGGTATTGTATTATTTAACACAATTCACCACAATCTATTGTGTTAAAAGTATACTTAACGACAAGAGAGAGCCCATAAAAACACTACAAAACCACAACCCCATGTTCCAGAGATGAGTTTTTATTCTAAAATAAAAATTACAGTGTCAAATTTCAGAGATATGAACCACACATAGAACAGTGGCTGGAAAGTATGCAAGCAGAGTAAACCTGTTCCTTGCTCAGTTTTGTACTGTAATGTTTTGTGTTTTTTTTTTTTTCTTACATCGGACGCCGTCAGTCAGAAGAAAAACAAAAACAGCATAGGAATGCATAGCTAGATTCCTATTGGCTATTTCACTTTGCAACAGCCAATAGCAAACTAGCTATTGCACCCGCCCTCTGATGCTGTCAATCAGCAGAGGGGGACCTGAAGTTTTCCATCAGGTCCTCTTCTAGTGATTGACAGCAGCAGAATACTAAAAAAAAAAAACCTCCAGATAGCAAAGAAGCTATTGCTTCCTGTGCTATCTGCCATCATTTCAGGGCGGTGCTCTCCATAACCCGGCGGATTTGCCAGAGGACTCCTCCCTGAAATGAGAAGGGCACCTCCCTGAAATTGCTTTCTTCAGGTTGGGATACCTGTGATGGCGGTGTTTTATCAAAGTTTGTGACTACGTTAGAATGTGTCACCGGTGACGTGGTCACATATTTTAATGTAATCCCGTCCAGTTTTTTGGAAGTGGAATGTGTAACCGCCATTAGGTCAAGCATTCCAACGCTTTCTCAGCTGTTCCAGGGCAGAACGGCATCGCAAATCGTATGTTCAGAAGACCTGGTGTGCCCTGGAACAGCTGATCGGTCCTGAAATGTCACTTCTATCCGACTTTGTGAGTGCGGTGGAATGTGAGACCAAAGTCACAAAGTCGAATAGAAGTGACATTTCAGGCCCGATCATCTGTTCCAGGGCAGATCGGTTCTCTGGCGTGTGACTCACTCCTCTCCCGCCGCCTGTAACTAGGGACGCGGTCGGGAGAGGAGAGCCCGCCCACTTACTGAGTCGGCAGTGCGGGACCCGGTGTTTTAACACCGGGACCCTGCACTGCCCCATAGTCCACGGGGGTCCTGGTTGTTATGCCACTGCATCGGGCATAGCGGCCGTGTGGGCTGAACACAATCAGGCTGATTGTGTTCGGCCCGACATGCCCTATGGCCAGTCCGGCCCTGGCGGGGGAGCACACGGGGGGGCATGCAATAACCTAGGGGGGGCAATTGCCTCCCTCTCGCCCCCCTGTAGCGACGCCACTGTATAGTACTGAGAAGATAAAATGATCACAGGGATTGAAGATCCCCATACTAGGATTAGGATAGAGTAAACTACAGTAAGATACAGTTTAGCACCTTGCATATTCTTGAATTGTATAGTTAGTTTTCTAAAGAGATATTTCTGGAGACTGTCCACTTCCAGCAAGATACAAAATTGTGCATGAATGAATTAGGAAAGCCGTAGTTCGGATTCTTGGCCTGGAGACAAGCAGAGACGCAAGGTAAGTCTATGCACGCGTGCACCCGCATGCAGACACCACTGGATTGGAGGGACAGAGCAGTCAGCGCTGGATCGGAGAGCCGCCGCACCGCTGGAGGGACAGATGAAAACATCAGGAAAGAAGAAGATCGGAATAAGAATTTGGAAAAATAAGAGACATCATTTAAGGTAAGTGCTAACATTAACATGGGGGGAGGAAAAACATTTTGACTTTAATGTCACTTTAAGAATTTAGAGTGCACTATTTTGGAGGGACAATAGCCACAAATATTTTGATTGTCAGAGTAGTGCAGGAGACACAAAGACACAGCATGAATAACACTGCAGAAAACGCAATCAATTTAGCAGCTGAGGCACTGTTACAGAACATAATCATCAGAATAGGCCAGAAATTTTAAAGTGCAACACAGGATTGGCTCAACAGAAAAATATTGCACATTTTACAGCTGAGGCCCATTGAGGAAATGGCCCAGTAGAGGCATCACAAGAAGGTAATAGTGGCAGGAGCCAGTAATGGGGACAGGCCAGCAGTGGCTGAAGTAGCTGGTAATGGTGGCAGGAGCTGATAATGGTGGCAGGCCAGCAACGATGGAAGGAGGTACAGGTGGGTTTGTCTCTCTGTCACAAAAATGCCCACTGCATTGAATGCCCTATCTGACAGCACACTGGCCACAGGGCAAGACAAGAGCTCTATTAAATACTTTGCAACCTCCAACCAGTGATCCAGCCCGGACTTCCAAAAGATATGTGGGTTCAAAGGCTATGCACAACTGCCCTGAACACCAAGCAGTCTGAGATCATATGGTTTAGGCACTGTCTGTGACTGCTGCCAGGCCTGTCCACTGTGGGTTAAAAATTACTTAAAAGCATAGATGACGCCACTCCTTCCACCGCTGCTCTTCCTTTTAGCAACCTGAGGATTGGTAGGATTTTACCCATGCATGGGAGGAATCCTGCCACTCTTTGGAAAGGTGGTCAAGTGGTTCTTTCACAGCATCTCTTCCAAGTGGTGCATTTTCTGCTCCCTGTGGAATGGCCGGAAGAGATCTGCCATTTTCCCCTTGTTTCAGGATCTACAAAGGTAGCAAATTAGTAATAGTCCCTTTCCCTCATGGCCTAAATCCTGGGGTCAGGGCCCAGGCACTTCTTTTACATATATTTTATTAATTTTACTAAACAACAAACATGAACAGTAAAAGCATAAAGATGTTAAAGGGAAGCAAGTTGTAAGAACAACCAACATAATGCTAATTGGCACAGTGTCCCCAGATTATAATATAAATTATAGCCTGGTAGATGGAAGGCAGTGTTAAATAAGCCAATCCTTAACAGAGCAGGTCCAGAATAGATTGCAAAATATGAATGGATCCTACTTAACCCCATGAATCAAATGTAAAAAAACATGAACTTCCCTGGGCAGAGAGCATGGAGAGGAGGCTGACAAGCTCAAAGTACCCATCACCTCATCATCCCTCCACCTCCTTTTTAACGCCATCAGGCCCAAACCTATTCTCTGCACTCCTCCTCTGGATGCAGCTGTCTCTGATTCACAGGAATGGAGTCAGTTGAAAAAGGGTCCTGTTTGCCCTGAAGAAGCAGAAAATCTGCCTCTTCCTCCTACGGTTGTGCCTGCAGGGCCCAGTCTATTACATCACATGGTGTGCTCAAGCAGGATCACTAGAGGGTTTATGTCACTAATGCTCACCAGGTCGCCACTCACCATTATGGCCTCTTTTTCAAATGGTGACAAGTACATGTGTCCTGACTCGGGATACAAAAGCAGACATTTACCAGCACACTCTCACCAGCAAGCCTGCAAAGAAGTACACTGTCTAACCACCAAGGTTAAAAACAGAGGTTATAATTGCACAACTCTGTATAGTGCGGTCCTAACTCTAATCTGAGAGCCTCCACCTTGAAGCATGTTTATAGCGAAGGATGAATTGGGTGCAGGATCACCAGGAGGTAGCCCAACCTCCTTAAAGGCACAGGGACACACCAGGAGTCCAGCACTTCACAATGGCAGCTGAAGCCCCCACTGTGTCTCCACACCAAATCCAACAAGTGAAACGAATGGCAAACTTACTCATCAATGTATAACTAGCTTTAAAGGAAGGTGCATATGTAAGGGCTTCATGTAATGATGCACCATGTAATGTGTTACATTGTTGCCCTGATGAAGGGTCCCTATGTGGCCCTAAAACGTCGGTTATAATTATTGCAACATGTATGACGATCTGTCCGATTAAATGGACTTTATCATTTGAAATCTTTTACTGAGTGCTGGTGATTCCTATTAACTTGCTGTTTGATGTCCACGGCACCATCCGTGAGTATCACTATCATAATTTTGATTTTGGCCGGAGACGCTGCAAGCAGTGCAGGGGGACATATTGGACTTTAAATAAAGGCCCAGACTGCTGGGCTATGTGTAGCAGCCTGGTGGATACACACACTGATCAAGGCTGCTGAGAACACTTACATTTAAAAGGAGGGGGTTGTCATATAAGAAACCCCCCACTCTCCCTTCTAATCCATCTGACAACAGTTCAAAGCCAAGAAGTGCATCATTATTATTATACAATATTTATATAGCGCCAACAGTTTGTGCAGCGCTCTACAATATAAATGATGGTTGGTAATGGGTTCCCTATAGCGGTAAACAGTTACAATAGTTCACCACTTTCCTGATCTGAGAGATTGGGTTGAACTCATGGTCAAACTGAACAACAAAATCTCTCTCTCTCTCTCTTCTCTCTTCTCTCCTCTCTCTTCTCTCTTCTCTCTTCTCCTCTCTCTCCTCTCCTCTCTCTCCTCTCTCTCCTCTCTCTCCTCTCTCTCCTCTCTCTCTCGTTCAGTTTGACCATGAGTTCAACCCAATCTCTAAGATATATATATACTGTATATTTGTATGTATGCATGTATTCAGATTGTCAGATCTTTGATAGCTGACTCATATCTGCAGTTAGCATGATGCATGTCATACGCAGACAGTTTTTCATCTTTTTTTTAAAAGAGATTAGCCCAGTCCATATGGAACTAAAAATATGTTGGTTTTATTTTCCAGATATATAGTAGGTAGGTAGCTGATACCTTATAAACTGCCGGTTTTTGTCTCTGTTCAGCTTTGTTTTTTTCAGATGTTGTTTCAAAGGAGATAAAACCTTTTTATGCTTATGAACAGCCAACCAGATTTCATTTAGCCAAAGTTCATCTGTTTCCTAATGCTAAAAACTGCTTGTCATTTACAGTACACATAGCTGCTCTCACATTTGTAAACCAACTAAATTCCTCTCACTTGTTGGCATAGCAACGGTTCTTAATCGTTAGCCAATTAGATAATCACTGTATGAAAACTGAAGTGTTTCAGAATCAGCTTCAGTGTTAGAAAAATCCCAAAATGTCACAAGACAAAAACAGAGGGCTCATGTTCTCAAGAACAAAATAAGCTGTTTTTCTGGGTTAGATGAGACTGAAGCAGGATGGCATTTACTTTCTGTTTGCATCAGCCATATTTTGCACCATGAGTATTCAAGGACAGAAATCTATTTACACAGAGATCATTCTTGAAGCATGGCAGGTATCATTCGGGAATTAAGTGCTTTACACAGGATTATATATTATTGATATGTACTTTGCAGAGCAAGTTTCTTTGGAAAAAGTACTCCATGCAATTTTCCTTTTTTTCTTTTTCAAAAGTAATTAAATACTTTACCAATAAACAAAATGTGGTGTCTAGGGTTGCCCAGATAACAAGTACAGTACTCGGTACAAGTACGAGTACATGTACCGATACTTTTGAGCTCCAAGATTAGACTAGAGAAAAATTCAAAAATTACGAGGCAGCTGTCATTTGTAAGGAGCACACAGAGCTCCTGGGATTTGTACATCTCTGTTTTAATGTACGATTTTGTTTTTATAGATATAAAGGGATGCACAGATACCAGTTTTGCGAGTACGAGTACTGGTACTTGCCGAATACTTACAAGTACAAGTACTGATACATTTTTGTTTATTGTTATGTGACAGTTTTTCTAAAACAATACAGACTAATGATTTCAGGACAGTGGTGGAGTGCCAGGTCCCAGCTGCAACCGCTGCAACCCTGGTAGTTCTCATAAAAATGCCAAGTATCGGCACTTGTACTCAAAAAGTATCTGTGCATCCCTAGTGGTGTCCATAAACATTTTCTTTATTAGTTGCAGAACATAAAGTAATCTTTTAAATGTTATTTTTTTTAGTTAGGTAAATATAAAACATTGTAGGTTAAATTTCATATTAACCACTTAAAGCCAGCAAGTAAAGTTTAAAAGGAAGCAACTCCAGGTTTTGCGCTCAGATTACTACAATGCTGTGAATAGTCAGAAACGTCTGTGTAATTCTGTCTATTGCTATTCAGGTCTATTAAAACATATACATACAGGCAAATGAATCAGAGGAGGGACACACTCCCTCACTCTGCTAACTCCTTTGGAACATGTTGATTTTAAGTAAGACAAAGGCAATAAACAAGTTAAATGGCAGTGCTGGGCTTTCCTATCATAAAACCCAGCATGTGAAATAATGTTTATTTGTAAAAGAAAACAACATACAAAAATAAGATAAACATTTGCTAGTTTTATTGTAAGTGAATTCTGATTGTTTTGTCTTTCCAGAGGTTTTTTGTAACAAAAAGTAATTCTCCACATTATCTTGGGCCTGCAACATAAAAGAAAGTCTTTCACATTTGAGTAAAGTTTGTTTTTAGTTTTACTCTTCAATGAAGTTTGGGAAGCTCTGTTTTAGGTAAAGTTTTACCCTTTCATAATTATTTACAGTTTTAGTTTAATACTAAAATGTTTAAGTGATTCCTGATGCATTAGTTTGCTGTTAGTTACTTGGTCTTTGTTATTATTATTATCATTATTATTAATATTATTATTATTATTATGCACTGAGTGGCAGAAAACACATGTTAACATGTGTTGTTGTTACCTTATAACAAATTAAGAAGCATTTGACTGACAGTTTATTTTCATCTAGACAATATTAGAGGTCATGAGGATTTAAAATGAAAAGCCACTAATAAAATGTAACCACGTTTCTTGGGTAACATTGTAGCTCTTAATTGTGTGCACAGATCAAATATATACACAATAGCTTGTGTTTTGTTTGTAAAGGAGGAGGTAGAATTTGTACGTGGATCTTGCTTTGAAATTGAATGTATGTATTTTTTAAAGGACAAGTTCACCTTTCTGACCTTGTTTCATGTTACACACATTTAGGATATAATATGAAACATGTTCAGATTGCAACTCCCCACCCCCTTGGGGTTCTTCCCCATGCAGGACGCTGTATGCTTTTGAAAATTGAGTTCTGCCCACACAGCCATGTCATCCATCCACAGGATGGAGGAACTTTTCATATCATCTCTGAATTCCTACTGACACTGTGCTTCCTTCTGGAGGGTGGCTATTCCCTATGGACCCTGTGTGTGTTGTAAAGAAGCCACTGCTCCAAGTTTGCTCACTTGATGTACTACAATTTTTAATGCAAATTAGCTAGCTAAATATGATATTGTAGTCCAATATGGGAGTGGCCATGGAGTGGTGGCTAGTTTAATACACACAGGGACCATGGAGAACAAAAGTAGCCACCCTCCAGAAGGAAGGACAGTGTCAGCACCAATTCAGAGATAATTTGAGGATCTACAGCCGAGTGACACACAAATAAGCTACATTTTTATTTATAGTTAAGATACTTGAATGCATTTTTTAAGATGTAACTCCTGAGCTTAGTGTCACTTTAAAGATAACCCATTTACAGAGACCTGAAGATTTATCAAGGAGTGAGACTGGTTAAACTGACATTACAAAAGGCAGCAGATTGCTATTCGTCATGCAAGCATGTTGAGAACTAGAGTTGCAAGGTACAGGAGAAATAAACAGGAAAATTGATCATTGAAGCACCTGCAGTAAAAGATAACTCCTGCTGCTTATTCAAATATTCAAATCAAGCTATCTATTCCATGTACTGTATGCTACAAAGCTATCATTGCAAGCAATATGTTTTTATTGAGCATGGAGTTCAGCTTTAATTGTTATCGTGATGAGTTTTGTCACAGACTATAAAATAATATCACTTTCATAAAATGAATTATATTTTAATTATGCTTAGTCAAACTGTATATTACACTGCTGTATTAATTGTAGCAGCAATGCTCGCATGTTCTTTAAGCTGCACATTATAAAAAAAAGTGGTATGTACAGATGGATTTACTGAGCTCTATGTAGAAATAAATACATAAATTAATGAAACTCTGTATTCATTAACCCATCATTAAATGTATTTTTTAAATGCAAGCAATGTAAGTACCTCTTGCAGTCTCTGTATAGCAGATCTGGAGTGTGAGAGAAAGAAGCAGTACAAAAAGACAATCAGTTCATGTGCTGATGAGAAGATTGCTGTTAGGAAGAGAAAGTAGAGGGACAGAAAGATAAGATCAACACTGTGCTGCTTCCTACCATTTCACAGTCCAGTCACAGGCTTGGGCTGGTTCAGGACATTTTGGGCTCAGATGAAGTGAGTTGAATGATGTTGGCAGGCAGACTGAGGACATCTAGTAGAAGAAAAAGTATTGTGGAGGAAATCCCTGGACTTAAGCTGATTATTTTAGTGAAAGCTGCTTATGGTATTTTATCTTTCAACTGGCTATTCAGAGATAATCTTGTTATTTTTTTCCTAGAGTTTTGCTTTAATGCCAAATAGGGCCCTAGGCAAGGTAGCAGCTTTGCCACTCTAATTCCTTCATTTGAGATTAATAAGGTTTAAGAAATGACATGAGAAGCTGCCCCATTGTTTGTACTGGCATTGCAGACACTGACCTGCAATGCCAGTACAAGTGAATATGCCTGTGTGAAGTCACAGGCAGGTGCACAGTTTTGATTAATTGTTCTGTCTCACTGGTTTACTGCTGGAGCAAAAAGGTTGTAGATGCCCCCCCGGATTTCCACCAAGATTTAGGCTCCTGCCTAGGTTGTCTTGTGGATTAACTGGGTGTGTGTGTGCATATGTCTGTGTGGTGCTTGTTCGTTTAATTATTTTTGCTCTTTTTTAAATTTCAATAAATAATCTGATCATGATGCCAGAACACAACTTTTCAAGCAGTAAATCAAGATAAAATGGGATATCACATAATTCAGAAGTATTTGGCAATTTTCATCATGCACAGTTGAAGATCAATATTTCTTCTTAATGCATTGTATCTGTCATGCTAGTAAAAGTCTCTTCTGTTTGGCGTTTCACAAGGTGAAATTGTAAGAATGTCTGGAACAACAGTAATGAGCCACATATGGTTCAAATAGATTTGTAAAACCTTTTATGATGATCATTTTAATTGCAACAGTATGTGGTGTATTTATAAACAATTTGCAAAACCTTTTGTCCTGCAAAATCACATGCATGTTGATTCAGTGTGAATGGAGACAAAAAACAAATGTTATTAGCATATTTTCTTTCAATCGTATCAGGTCAATGCCACATCATGGGCACTAAATGCAGAAGTGGAGCGTAGAAAATAAGTATTTAGTTCCGATGCTCCTCAGCTACATATACTGGTCCTAATGCAGTATTTACCTGATATTACATTCAACTTGGAAAGAAAATATGTTAATAACATTTGTTTCCATTTGAACTGAGTGAATGTACATGCAATTTCAAAGGGCAAATGGCTCTGTGAATTGTTAATAAATGCACCCTGTACGCTCTTTTCCTTTACCAGGTATGGACATTAGTAATGAGTAAAAACATTAATTTACCAACTCACTTGAAAGAGACTTTAAAAGAGCCAATATGTAAGCTGCTGTAACTGGGATTATTACTCATTATACAGGTGAAACTCGATTAATTAGAATATCGTGCATAAGTAATTGCAGTAAGTGCTGCAAAAGGGGCCCAAACCAAGTACTGAGTACATATGCATGCTTGTACTTTTCAGAGGTCTGATATTGTTCTATGTACAATCCTTGTTTTATTGATTGCATGTAATATTCTAATTTTTTGAGGTTGTGGATTTGGGGTTCTTGGGGTTTTCATGAGCTGTAAGCCATAATCATCACAATTATGACAAATCACGGCTTGAATTATCTTGCTTTGCATGTAATGAGTCTATCTCATATATTAGTTTCACCTTTTAAGTTGCATTAGTGAAATAAATGAACTTTGCACGATATTCTAATTATTCGAGTTTCACCTGTAAATGGCATTGCATTTCCAATCAATGTTCATATTAATGCAAAAGAACAATGAGTAGGGATGAGCTATAATTTTGTTCTAAACATAAGTTCAAACTTAATCATCTGAATGAAAAACATTTTCTCCATTTGGCTGGAGCTGAACATCATATACAGTATAATAGTGTTTTTTTGGCTCCCAGCCAAACTGAATTTCTTTAAATTTTCTTTTGCTTTGGTGCTGTCCTCTAGGGCATTGCCCAGCACCCCGTGGTACTGAAATTGGTGGGCTATCAACTCAGACCTTAAAGTTCTACTACTGGAGTAAAAATCTTGCCATAGATGTCACAATCAAGTAAATAGTGACAGTGTAGTATCCACTATATTCTGAGATGTTTGTGCACATAGCTCATGCAAAATGGCCACACCCTAAAACAATGTGCACAACCCGCACAGTAAAATACCCCAGGAACAGGCCAGTATGTTCATACAGGTCTGGTGGATGTGCTGTCCTTTTTTTAACTGTATTTGCAGTGTACACTCCATTCAGCTCCCTGCACAATGTGGTGTACACCAGGGATGTGCAGTCAGGGGAGGCAGGTGAGGCAAAGCCTTAGCTAGTATTATAAAGAAAAAAGGTGTCAGCTTCAAGTCTGAAGCTGACAGCTTTTTCTCCATTCAGAGCGGCTTGTTACAGGTTACACAGCAGGGAAAGCCTTCCCACTGTGTAACCTGTCATGGACGGAGCGCTGCCTGTTAATTACAGGCAGCGCTGGATCCGGCTTTTGACAGGTAGTTAGGTTACACAACAGCAGGCTTCCCCACTGCTTGTGTAACCTAACTTGGTGAGGCAAGAGCTGTCACAGCCTCTACTCGTGAGCTCTGTGGAAGGCTTGGACCAATGGCAAAGCGCCATTGGTCCAAGCTGTCCAATCAAAAGAAAGAAAAAAAAACCCAATGAGATTATCAATCTCGATGCCTCAGCAGTGACAAGCAAGTAAGGGACAGGGACTCCCCACTGTCTCCTCCCTTCTGCCTCCGAGCTGGGGCGGGGCTTCGGTGGGATGGGACAGAGCTTCGGTGGGCTGGGGGATGCCTCTGCCAGCACAGAAGGCATGGCACGCCACTGGCGTACACAGTATAGTGACCTACAGTGCGGTTCAGTGCAGACATGCTGCATTTTTTCGCAGTGCAGCACACTGCATGTCACAGCCCCATTGTGGTGTGAATGGGGCACATAACTGTTTTCTATGTGCCCTATCAGTTACTGGTGTTATTCAGTTGCTGAAAAATGTCAGTCACCGCATATAGTGTGAACAAGCCTAAAATATGTATTTCAGGAAGTGACATTTAGGAGATAGATGGCTGATGGCTAAGTATAGGTTATTTTTCTTACCTTTTTTTTATATTTTTACTTCCCTTCTTTGCCTGTTTGATTGCATTTATTTACGTAGGAAGCATACTGATGTGTTGCAGTAGAAGGTAGTCCCTTGCAGAGATCACTAGAATTAGTGTCAAACTTTATTTTCACATATGTGGTTCTGCCTAATGCTAGCTTTGAAAGTAACGTGGACCTCACATTCAGAAATGGTATTCTACCAGACATCAGCGAGATTACATCTGCATCTGATAAACTAGACAGAGAGAGGGAAGAAATATACAGAATTTATTATCTGATTCTTTATTGCATATTTTATCTATTCAAAATAGAGACAGCTCAATATCGTGGGTCATTTTGACCAGCTGCAAAGGTCGTCCTAGGACCATTTTTGGAAAAATGGTTTCTAATCATATAAAAAGATGAATATTGTGCTAATATGAGAAATCTTTTTTCCCATGAAACACTTTGAAGTACTGTGATACTTACTTTTGCAAATGGAGTGCATTTGTGATGGATACAGCATGACTATACATTACACCAAGAAACTATCAGAAATACTGAATCTGAATTATATGGACATGTGCCAAGATTCACAGTTTGATGTAATAGGAACATAGGACATAAATACATTCACACAGAACAAATAAATGTCAGTTTGGCAGAATGATTGGCTCAGCAAACGTTGTACAAATACACCGCATAATATTTGTGAAGGTCAAAGCTTTGTGTATTATTGTGGGCTGGTTCATGTGGACCTATTCTACATGTGCTTTGCATTTTGAATATAGGAACAATATCCTATTTATACTAAACAGATTTTTCCGGGTGGAGTATTTCTCATATATTGAATATACAAATGTGCCAAATTCTTTTTGTGTGTTTTCAATTTTGGCTATAAATAAAAAAATGATACATTTTATATTATTTTATTATCTTGGGGCAACTTGATACACCTTTTTAGGTGTCTATCTATCCTATTAGTAAGCTTTGATATGAAACCATTGTTCCTCTTTGCCAGGACAGTTTTGTAGGGTTTTTTTTGCTGCCCTAATGTTGAGAATCTCTTTGGCACATTAAATAATTTTGAAGTTTTGCAGACCAATGCACCTGCCCCATTTGTTAGGCCTCTTTAGACCTTTGGCAGATGTCTTGTGTTGTTTTGAAAAACCTACAAAGTGATAGTCAGGCCTCTTGTATAGCTGATACATACTGCTATATATTATAATAGCTTAAATATAATAATTCATGTAAACCAACTTTTTAATTAAAATTAGTATCTCAGAATATTGTTTTCTTTAAACACTGCCATTAGTGCATGTACCCTTTGAAAAACCCAATAACAATTGAGAGTTTTCATATTGTGATTGCCAGTCAGACAGACTGGTCTTACCTTTGATGCTCCTCAGGGGCAATGGCTACACTCATAGGATATTATAGGATATGCTACTTTATTCTTTCCCTCTGTCTTCAGGAATTATTAAAAAACTTAAACACAATAATTGCAAGTTTCATTATATAGTGTGTTTCACCTGTAAAATGTTTGGGCAGCATAAAAAAATAAGTATTTAAAGTAAACATTTAGGTCTGATTTTTTGGGGTTTTTAAATGTGAATACACTGATACAAAAATGAACAATTGAGAAAACAAATCCTGGTCTGAATTCCAATGTTGGTTCACCTCCTTTATTTTCATAGCTGCTTTTTGATACAAGTACAATTTAGCCATATCCAGGAGCGCAGATTTATTTTTCCTATACTCTAGATACTTTGTCTATAACACTGTGGCATACTGGACAAATCCACGATTATGAATATTAGAATGGTATACAGATATATTCCTTGCTGTGGCAAACAACCATTTTGCGAATAAAAGATTGATTATTACTATTGTGTCAACGGTTGGTCAATCTTTTATTATCACCTATATAGCCATTAATAGTGTGTTTTAGATTAATGGAGCAGACATGTGTGATTCGTTTCGGAAAGATTTGTTATACTGACAAATTTTCTGAAATTCGTACACTCGGATGCATACGAATTTCCGAACGACAAAAATAACAAATGCAAATTAATATGAAAATTTTGGATGCATCCGAATTTCTTTCCCAAATGAAGTTTTATTGTGTTAAGCATCAACTTTAAAAAAAAAAAAAATTTATTTAGCGGTAGTATGTACGAATTTTCATTACGAACGAATTTCTGTTGCAGCAATGTGACATTAGACAAAAAAATACATTTTTTTTAACATTCTGCAGAAAAAAAAAATTAGGTTCCTCCCAATTGATACCAGACCCTTTAGGTCTGGTAGGAATGTTATTTTTAACCCCCCCAAGTTAAAAATAAAAAAGTGTGTGGGGTTCCCCCTCAAAAGTCATACCAGGCCCTTTAGGTCTGGTGGGAATTTTAAGGGGGAACCCCACACCCAAAAAAACTTGTAAAAAAACATAGCATCGTACTAGGCCACATGCCCCCTTAAAATTCCTACCAGACCTAAAGGGACTAGTATGACTTTTGGGGGATCCCCACACCCTTTTTTTCATTTTTAACCTGCAACGAAAAATTGTTTGCAACGGAAATTCGTACATTCTACCGCTAACAAAATTTATGAAAATTCAGATTTCGTCCCAATCCTGAAACAAATTGACTTTCAACCCCGATTCGTGAAAAACAAAACAAGGAAAAATCTGAATGAAAACAAAATGAAACAATTTTTTTGTCAGCACACGTCTTAAATGTAGTATAACAAGGTTGGCTGTATACCTTTCTTCCCCATGCTGCCCTTTTTGTTTTGATCTGTTCACTTACCATAAGAAACATAATAAGAATCCTCTTTGGGACTCTCCAGGCACCTTCTAAGCCTAAGTGGATAGCTATGCTGATAATCATGCAATATGCCCCTGCAGACACAGAAACTTAAATAAGAGGTGAGAGATCAAGATTTAAGGAGCTTTGCAATACTGAAGCTGTTTCTATTTTCCAAGGCTACAGCAGCCTACTCTTTGACTGGCTGGGAAAGCTAATCAATACATTCACATCATACACCATATCGGAATAAACCTTGTTGGTTAAGCTGCTGTAACAATTGTCAACTGCCATTGAATGTAACGCAAGTCATGTCCTCAGGACAAAATGTAGTCTGTTCACAATTAACCTAAACAGCATACCTATTGGTTTGTTTGCCTCAGTGCCAAAAGCAAATCCTTTTATAATGCATTGCATGAACTGTAGTCAGAAGGCATAATATGCCCAATAATGGTGTTTTGCAATCCACCTCCCTATAAAAGTCAGGTCTCCCAGCCTTTTGTCAGTATGTGTTGGAGTAGATAGAGACAGCTGACAGTGATCTCAGGGAGAGATGGTTACTGTGCTGTACAGTGCTACCTGCAGATCTACAGACTGTTATAAACAGTGCTGTATCATGCCATTACTACATACTACCATTACAGTTATTTTAATTGTGGTGGGATACAAAGAGAGTGTACTGCCTCTAGTCACTGTACTGTTTAGTGCTCTATTTCTGTAATTTAAATTGCAGTGTGTACCCATTGTATACACAGTACATAGACAGTACAGTCCTTAAGACTGTTTTTATTTATCTGTAAAAAATAGGTCAAGGCAACTAGACTTGTTGTACTTATTTTTTAAGACATTTCACTGGACATCCGACCAGGTCGGATTCAGGCCATCAAGGTGAGGGGCTATTGCTGGCTGGCCACCTTTTTGGATCCATGTTACAATATGAAAAAATATTAAATCTCATTCTGCCATCAAAGAGGGAGCAAAAAATTAAACATCAAGAAGAGGTGCTGCATATAACCTTCTGAACACCCTTTTCAAAGAGTAGCAGGATCCCCTTTCATGGCCAACATGGCTTGGATCATCCAGTCAGTGGAAAGAGGAGCAGTAGTGGTTAGGCTTTAAAGTGCTTTTTTATTATGCAGTGTTCAGCCCTGTCCCGTGTCAGTAGTTATGAGCAGTGTCTAAATCATATTATCTCTAATTATATGGGGTCAAGGGCAGAAGTGGAGACCCTTAAAATGGACAGCCTCCTTGACTTTTGGGTAACGTAGATGATATACCTTTGGTGCTCATAAAGATGCAGTGAGAGTCATTGATTGGTGGCCTCCCAATGCTTAATTTCATCAGATTAGAATTCCTCTATGGGGATTGGATGTTTCCAAATACCCTTAGAGCTTGCAACCCCTTTCTATGCAAATCTTTCATTGCACTCTGTTATTCAACTTTTATCCTGGGAAAATTCCAGGTAGTCAGGTGTCCCGAGGGTAAACCCAGGCCATGATTTTATCTAAACCAGGGGGGCAAGCTGGTTGTTTACTACATACAAGGATCTTTTGAAGGCCTTAGCCAGAGACAAAAGAAAGTATGTAACTATTGTGAGAATCAAGGGTCTCGGCTCCGAAGTGTTCATGGATCTCATTGTTTCTTGTCTTGACCATTTACCTTTAACAGGCTACGCCTGGACAGATTCATAATTACATTTACAATTCATTGGTATGCAACTCCACTGGACAGTGATAACCCACAACAAATAATATATTTAATTCCAAGCTCCCATTACCTCATGTGGAATATTTAAAAACATAAATAAAACTACATACATATGTCTTATGACGATTTGACGTAAACTTATAAGGTAACAGTAGAAGGTATAATTTACCCTTAGTTCTCAATCTGAACATAGAGGTGGTAATTTGAGCTTTTGTTTCAGCATGATCGGCCTTTATTTTGAGGGTAAAATGAGTCTTCAGCTTTACAGGTCCATATAAATGGTACAGATACAGCTCCAGTAAAAATATATTCATTCATTGAATAAGGCTGGAAACCCAGTCATTTTTTTAAATACTGAAAACTCGTCTGTTGGGAGTTTCACTGTCAAGATGGTTTGTATCAAGCATATATCTGAATATCTCAGCTGCATAGGGCTCTGGGTAATCTCCAATCCAGACTTGTTGATCTATTTCTTGTGCTGCCACCCTCCCCAGTGTCGTTTTGCACTCCAGCACCACCTTGTCTGGTTCTCCAAGCTTCTGGTAAAAAAAAAACAGCAACACATGATAATGATAACTATGTGCCAAAGATTATGATCTCACAGTTTTTGACATATCAGTCAACATATATTATACATCTAATTGTACTGCATGCCCATGAGGCCCTAAATATATCCAATAAAATACACTAAAGGTTCATGATAGAGTTGCCCAACACAACATTAGTATTCCATAACATTAAATCAAAAAGAACTTCTTGCCATTACACATGTCATGGAAGCAAGACTGTTCCTTCACAAGTGCAATTGACCATGTCCCCAAACCCCTTGGGGGTGAGGTCAGGATCTTACTTTTGAAAAAACGTTAAATAATGATTATAATGTATTTATATTTATTTGAATGATTTATTATGTTTTGCTGTATAATTTACAGTGTCTAAGGTTATATGCGTATAACCTTAGACACTATTATTATTATATTATAATTATTGTAGTATATTTCATTTGTATTATTATTTAGATCCCTATTTTTGCATCCTTTCCCTTTAGTCTTTCCCTAGAGTTATTAGAGTTCACATTTGTTGTGTGTGATTAGATTATGTAATTTCCTACCTCGCCCCTTCATATGCAATGCTATACTAATTTGTAATCAGCTTTGCAAATAGCATGGTATGCTTAAATCTGTTGCTGTTACTTTGTGTTTCCTGGGTATTAAATGAACAACTATGTGTTTGGATTTCTAAATATTTATACTTACAAATGTTTGTACTGTATATTGTCCACAAAAATTAGCAATAAAACAGATTCTCCAATCTAGGTTCTTACAACAATCTAGGAATACCAATATGAGCTCTTGTTCTTTAAATTATCTTTATCAACTTCTTAAAAATCATGTTGAGCTTTCACCAATTATTGACAAAACAAGAGCTTGGAAATAATCAACTGAAGCTAAGTGAACTGCCCTTGCCTAGAACTAGCAAGGACAGTTAATTTGCCATGACTAATTGAAAAACATAAAATACATTAATATGATATATTAGCATACAACCTGTAGTCTAACAAAAAAGAAAACATCTTTCAAATGGCATAGTACTATGTGGACTAATATGTTCTACTTTGAAAATATTTAACATTTTAAAAGCAAAGCTGAGAAGTCCATAGAGAATTTGCAGTTTGTGATGAAAGGAAACATTGGCAGTTCTTTGTAGAACATAGCATGAAATCGGATTAGAATTAGGGGCAGAGAGATTTACAAAAAATAAAGATGTTCATGGATCTTTCCTGGGAATGTAAACAATTATTTTAAATAATTTGTTCCATTTACAAATATAGTATGGAAATAGAAATGAAATATCTGTCAAGCAAAGAGCTAAGAAAAAACATGCAATTTTGATAATCTTTCTATGTTTGTTTTTTATAGTACTAAGTTTATTTACTTCCTTAATGAATAAGTTATTTTAGAACCATAGTTTTGAATCTTCCTCCCCACATGTAAACTATCCATTAATACCTTAGATCCAACATCTATATACTATGTATAGTATACTATATACCTCCATATACCTCCACATAACTTTCATCCATTGTCCTCTCATTATATTGTTCAATATCTTGGAAATATAATGATTACATATCCAGTGTGCCCATATATGCCCATATAACTTTTACATCCATGAAAAGTTAAATTGGACACCTCCCACTGTTTTTTATTATAGACCCTGTGGTCCTCCAACCTCCCAGAAACTATGGAGTGGTCTCAACATCAATCCTTGTACGTTGCAATTCATGTTCTATGCATTTCTATATACCTTTTCTGATGCTTTGACCCTTGGACTTTGTGATCATAGGAGAGAAACCAAATGTAATTTGGTTAGAGCAGTGGTCCCTAAATGGTGGACTGCAGTCCAGATATGGACCAAGTAGCAGTTCGACCTGGACCAAGATCGCTGCAAGTCCCCATTCCTCTTCAGTCATTGGCTGCCAGCACCGCAACATTCCTAGCAACCAATGATGTCAGCTTTGTACCTTGCTGAGCATAAAGGGAGGATGGAAGAGCATTGACTTGCATCCTCCCCTGCAGCCAGAAGTCTGCCCCACCTCCTGGCTCCTCCCATCCCTGCCTCCTGAATCTAAGGGGGCACTCTGATGGGAACACCTAATGTAAGAAGGCTCTCTGATGGGGACACCTAATGTAAAGGGGCACTCTCATAGGGAAACCTAATGTAAGGGGCATGCTGATCGGGACACCTAATATAAGGGGGATCTCTGATAACAAAAACTGATGTAAGGGGCTCACTGATGAGGAGAACTGATGTATGGGGGAATGCTGATGGATGCTCTACTTTTCTTTAGTGAAGCCGGCCACAATGTAGTACAACTGCGTCACACTGTTCTTTGCCTGTAGAACATAATGAATTGTCACTTGTGACATTTCAATAAAGTTCTAGCAACATTATTTTTTAAAGTGTGAAGTGCCAGGATTGGTGCATCAGCACTATGCCTAGGAACACACTCCAGCAGCTGTGTGTTGCAGTTCAGCTGCTGGTGTTAATGCAGCCTGTCTGGACTGTGATTCGGACCTTGGCTCAATGAAAATTTTGGTCACCGGACCATCTTGAATTTTAATTCACTACCCCTGGGTAAGAGTATAGGTCTACTTTAACGTTATTATGTTCAGACTGCAACACTGTAACTTTGTAGCAAGTCACAAGGTTAGAAACTACACCAGGACACTGACCTTTGTCAGACATGTGTAAACACAACCAAATACTGCACAGGCCAGGATTTACATATTTATGCCATCTCTGAGCCAACATCTTAGGCCAGGCAGTAGTTGCTGGCACTAAATGATGCCTTAACAAAGAGTGTGCCATCTTTTTGATGAGAAAAGCGAATTAACACAATGTCAGTGGGAGTACTGTGATCTCTGTAAAAGGTCATAAATACCTTACATGCACATTATTTAGCATGCATGCACATGACATGAAATATACATTTGATGTTGGGTCCATTTTAATTACTTAAATTTGACATTTAAATGCTCAGACCCCACTGGGACCTAGACATACTGTTACTGTTAAGGCAATTTAAGTTTGTTTTAGCTAAAAATATATATGTGTTTTCTATTTAATTCATCTATGCACTATTGGGCAAGCCTTCTACTTCTGCTAAACATTTTTAGCTGCACCATTCTTGAGCAGTGCTGAAGGAAAAGTGACACTCATAATCTGTCTGCTCTGTTGGATGTTTGTTTCCATGGAAACAACGCTGCAGTCAAAATCCTTTTGAAAGCAGACATATGTTCTTTTTTTAAATGAATCAAATATTTACATTATGGTAAGCTTGACGATAAGAAATGTTATATTTTATATGTTGAAAAGATCACAGTCATGAGGCCTATAGTCAATTATCAATTTTTGTGTATACTACATTACTGTTATTTATTCTACTGATTGTTTTATATGCATATGTCACAACATTTAGTTTTATCAGGGTAACAATTAATATGTGTAAATTTAGATTGTATTAGATTTGCTGCAGCAGCTCAACCATGAATGCTATGTTGATTATCTAGTACAAAAATAATCTGTTTTATCAGGAAGAAAATTAGCTTCAATAGCTACAAGGACACTATCATTATTTGTATATTATTTTTGTATTTTATAATTTGCCCCTTACTTTTATGGTGTTCCTCTGCTTCTAACTGAGGGAATCATTTGAGTATTACCTATGTGCAGCCATCCTTACTCAGCAAAGTGAAATAAGTGAAACAAATGTTTTTGTTTTTGTACCATGATAGAAAAGTTAACTGACCATAACACAATAGATGGTTCCCCTTGAGTTCTTTGCATAAGATTTCAGTCAGCATTATACAGCATGGAGGATAGGTACAGATGCAACATTTTCAAATTTCAGAAGCTCCTCATTTTAAAAATTCCAGTGTCAGCATTATATTGGGATTTATATCATTTTGTTACTATGCAATTCAAAATAGTATGTATTTTGGCTTTTCTATCTTAGAATTTAGAAATTGTGAGATTTGTTTAACTTGTAGGTCTAATGAAAGTCAAATGTGGGACAAGCTTTCACTACACAGATTTTTGTTGTAGACATATCTACCATTGGCAGAACGTTTTGGGTAAATAACAGTGAAAAGTAAAAATGATGAGGTGTAAATGTCATCCTAAAGTGCCCACTCCTTCCTTTTTTAGTGCCTCCCACTGCACCCAGAGCACCATAAAAAAATCCAGTACTTCAAGCTATTGGAACACTCAGGATCCTGAAATGCAGGCTTGCTGATTCAGGGTACAATTGCTAGACTGGATTGCTATTACATAGAAAAAAGGGGGGGTTTAATATAAATAAATCTGTCACTTGAATTCCACACTGTTCACTGCTGTTTCAGCCATCCTGCACCTACAGTCATTACCAGAAACAACCATTTATTTTTGGACAAACAGCTTCCCAACTGCTTGCTTCATTTTCCCTGTATCGTCCTTGTTTACCGATCATCTCTGCCTCTAGTTCATGCACTTTCCTTAACCGTAAGTACCAAGACTGTAGTATTAATCATTTTCAATACATGAACTGTTTCCATAATTTATTGCGTGATTCTCACGCATCTTGCTGAAGGGGAAAAGTTGTGTTAACTAATGCTGGCATGTGAAGTAATATAGCCATTGCTATTACAGATCAAGTGTACTTACTACATGAACTGCTGCCATACTCTCATGCATATCATAGCCTCACTCCTCCCACAGCATATTGCTGTATGTATTGTTCCCATTAGGGAGAGTCACCCTCTCTATTTGTCCCAGTGACTGTTATCACTAAAAGTGAAAGAAAATCCTATATTTTGTGCTGTCATCTGAACAGGAATATAAGGGAGATTATTAAATGCTAACCATTAGGGACTTCCCTTTCTTTGGAGGGATTAATCTTACACTTCCAGTTGTGACTTTTGGACAGGAAAGGAAATCTTCCAACGGGACACAGATTGCAAAAGAGAAGTTGACGCAGGGTTTAACCCTCCCTTACACTATCCAAAACTACAAAAAGAAAGTTGTAGATCCAGTTCTACTTTAAGTATTCAACAGGTAAGTAAAAAAGTGCTTAAATGACAGGTACACTTTAAATACTTGTTGCCCAGTGAACCCTGCCGGGCTGTTCTTGAGAAAACCACATGTGCCATGTTGGAGCCAATCACAAAGCCAGGTTCAACTTGTCTGTTACAGCAGCTACCATAATGCACTGACATTGTACCATAGAGTTTCACACTCTTTATCATATATTTAAAGTAAAGGTTTATTTTACCTGTAGCTAACACATATATTTATTTCTGAAGTTTAATTTACTTTTCTTGTTCTAAACCTGAACTCTGAACTTTTTACCATAATGCTTAAAGTATTAGACTAAGGCGAACTCAATGAATCATAATCTCTGAATCAAAAGAATCATTAAAGTAAAAAAGATCAAGTCACTTAGACCGAATGAAGATTTCATGCAGATGATTAGCCTATTACAAGAGCAATTTGTAGTTCTCTATTGAGGTCCTGTGGAGATAATGTACATAATGCACAGCTTCACGTTTATTCCTTCCAAAGCTAAACTCAATCAAAATCACCTATTTGAAAAGATGTTGAGATAATAGATACCCATATATGAATTATTTTAGGAGGTTCATTAAGTAATTTTTTTTTAAATGTTCAGGAACCAAACTAGTTATAATGTCCCAAATATGTTTGGCATTTAAGTGATGTCCCACCGTGTCGCACAGACACTGTGGGACACATAAGACTCAGCAGTCAGTGCTGGATTAGAGACCACCAAAGCTCTGAAAGGGACTCCTGAAAACTACCGGAAAGAGGAAGATGATCAGATCAAGAGGCTGTGTCTTCCTGTCCCATGGAATCTGTGCGCGTGCACTCTGCCGGGCTGCTTGCATTGACCTACCCGGTGTCTTTCCTCTTCTCCCGGCTGATGATCTCTATTGATCAGGCGCCCAGCCCATGATCCTTTGCGGCCGCTGGAGAATTTTTCAGATCTTCAGACAGGAGTGAGCGGTGGAGACACAGGAAAGTAATAACCTTTTAAATGTTTTTGCATATATGTACTGCTTGCTAGCAGTACATATATGCAAAAAAAAATTTAATTATAGTTTATATTTATAGGAAAAACTTCAAACCTCATCCACCAAAAGGTGTTCGCCTTCATCAGAATATGGAAAACTATAGAAAAATATTTTCAACTCACCCCGCAGTGAGAAGGTCAAATCCTCAATGTGTCTGAAGTCGTCAATCTGATTAAACAACAGGGAATCAAGGGGTGGAGTCTCAACTCTCCAATAAGCCAGGATGCATTTCTTTGTTGCATTCAGAAAGTGTGTTAGTACTGATTCCAGGTAATTCTTCACTAGTATCAAGTTGTCATGCAAAAGGAAGAAAGAGGGTTCTAAAGGAATATGATAATCTGTAAATTTTTTGGAGCAGGTCTGAATCTTGCACCAAAACTTTGCTAGTTTGGGGCAGGACCAAAACCTGTGAAGCAGGGTACCTACCTTGCTCTTACATCTCAAGCATTGATTCATAACAACTGGGGAAACCTTATGAATCCTTGACAGAACACTATACCAATGAGTAAGAATCTTGTAGTTCAATTCCTGATTCTGTGCAGTTGGAGGACTTCAGGGAAAATAGGAAAATCTTTTAGATCTGAGCCAAGGTGAAAGTAACTGCCAGATTCTGTTTCCAGGTGATAATCTACAATAGATCATTCTGATCTGGCGTAGTTAACAGAATAAATTATAGACAGAGAATGTCAAACTGGGCCTATGTCTGCTTTGAATCCTGTTTAAGGCCTATCACACTCAAATGGAGACAGAAGGGTGGACAAAAAGTTCCATAATTGAAGGGCATTCCAAAAATCACAGCTTAAAGAGGCCAGTTGGATCCATCAGCTGTAAGATCGAGGACCAAACGCAGTTACTAAAAAGATGAGACACCCAGTACTTGCTTCCTCCCTTAAGTTTCACAAATGGACAGTCAGAATGGCCAGGGAGGACATCTATATTACTTAAGATCAGGACCAGGAACAGTGAAGGACCTGGGGAAAGATTATATCTCAAGAGGGCTTTACCACAAACACTCAGAGTTAGGCCTACCGTCGCGGGAATCCAAAGCGGAACCGTATCTGTGCCAATCTGCCAACTTAACTAAGTGTGAAGCCATATGCTATTTTACTTTGGAAGTGTTAGTCTGAAATGTATGAATAAATGACAAAAGGCTGCGCTAAGAGTGTGATAGTGATCTAAACAATAGACTAGCTGCAACAATCTGTGATTAAGTAATCATATATTGTGTTGCTAATCTGTTGCGCTCAATCAGAATGTGAACAAATTAACTAAATGACATTCACCTCATCAGGTGAACATGAGTGAAATCAAGTGAATAATATCTCCGTGCAACAATGTCTACATTGTGAAACTATAACCTGTGAAATCAATTAAATAAAAATCTTGCAGTCTGTATCCTAACCGCAATGGGTGTGTGTGTATGGATACAATTAGGGATGCACAAATACTTTTCGAGTACCAGTGCAGATACTTGGCATTTTCATGAGAACTACCAGGGTTGCAGAGGTCGCAGCTGGGACCTGGCTCTGGTGCTCCACCACTGTCCTGAAATAATTAGTCTGTATTGTTTTAGAAAAACTGTCACTTGACAATAAACAAAAATTTATCAGTACTCATACTTCTAAGTACTCGGCAAGTACCAGTACTCATACTCGTAAAACTGGTATCTGTGCATCCCTTTTTTTATATTTATAAAAACAAAATCGTGCATTAAAACAGAGTTGTACAAATCCCAGGAGCTCCGTGTGCTCCTTACAATTGACATCTGCCTCCTAATTTTTGAATTATTCTCTAGTGTAGTCTTGGAGCTCAAAAGTATCGGTACATGTACTTGTACTTGTACCGAGTACTGTACTTGGTATCTGTGCAACCCAAGATACAATGTTATGAATCCGTGCTTCCACTCTAATTGCTGAAAAAATGCTACAAATCTGTTACTGGTGTTAAACATATAAATGATAAACAATTATCAAGTGCATAAAAAAGTGGTTATGCTGAGGTGACACAATAGCAATATTCCTCTGCTCCAATATAAAAATCCAAAGAAAACCGCAACAGAGTTTGTTAGGGAAAAGAAAAAAAATGCATTTACTTTCCTTTTCTTTGGCGGCAACAATATGTCCAAAAACTGTTCAGTCTATGTTCATACTGAGCAACGATTATGTTCCAACAGCGATCCGTTCTTTTCCTAGTGATCAGCCGCCTCTTAAGTCCCACTTGGATGGGCTAGCCGTGTGCAACTTCCCCCTTCCTATTTAATCAAATCACACCATGCCGTGTCATCGGCGATTTCCCCTATGATGTCTCAAAGGAAAATGTGGAGAAAAGGGGGAGAGCGCCTAAGTGCAGTACATTTTTTTTATTTTTCCACGAAACACAAAGAAAACACTTAAGAGATCGTAGAGAAATCACATGTAATGAAATGGTTCTCAGCTGTAGGAGGCAAAGGCAGGTCTCTCCCTTGATGCGTTTCGTCGATTTGACTTTATCAAAAGGGAATCCTGTCTTTGACTCCCTTCCAGATTTAAATGCTATGCAGGCCAATAATCCCCCCTTTTTCCTTAAGGGTTAGGCCTTTTCCACCTGAACATTGTATAAAGAATAATTGCTCAGAGAGTGGAACTGGAAAGGAGATGATTACACACGATGAAATAATCCTGCAATAGGGGTCTCCCCCTCGAACATATAGCACATTGGTACTACAAATTCAAGGTTCATCAGTCAAAGAACTCATGCAAATGTGCAAAGCATAAAATCATACAAAGAATAAAATCATACAAAGAATAAAATCATCCAAGGAGGTAATTATGCAGGACTGTCCTACAATAAAAATCTCCCGGTACAGGCATTTCATTGAATATTGTTACATTTTAAAACACATTCTAAATTATTACACATTCATTATTATACGATATTTAAAAAGTAAATGAATTAAAATAGGTAAAACTAATCTAGATGGCAATATATAGGATGGCATGAATACCGGCACACAGTGCTGGTTTTACCATTAACCCTATGTGTTCACGCACATAGGTGTGTTTTCATGTATATGCATATAAATTGAATTAGATGTCAGGGGATCACCGGTTAGGGGACGAGCTCCTTCCTATGTAATTATGGATAATTCCTTGACCCCATGTGTTCCCGTACAACTATAACCGGCGCTGCCGGCATGTGAACATCTAAGTGATTGCGGATGGCTATATAATTGTATGGGAGGTCTATCTGTATACTAGTCCGCTTTTGATCCATATCGTGTCTAGAGGTGTATTACGTATGAACCAACTCACTGAAAAATGTATATGAACCAACTCTCTAAAAATGATATTATCTGAATCTAGCTTAACATTCGTTAATATGCGTAGTTATTTATGGTGGAACCCCCTCCCATGTATATTAGGGGACAGACCCGTTCTAGGTTCTATGAAAGCATCCTGAAATTGATAGGCACCTTAATACAGACATGTTCAATGGCTTTATATCTCATCCAGCAAAATATAAATATAAATTCACGAGATGTGGGCTATATGTAGAATCCCATCCTAATTTGTTGGATAAAATGCAAAGAGCATTCATGATCGTCTACAAATGTGAGATATAAAGCCATTGAACATGTGTTCATTTTGTTTCATTTTTTTCATTTGGTTTCCCATTAAAGCAGGCCCCTCTATATTTATTTGGATTAACCCATGGTGTAGTAGTAAATCCCTGAGAAGTCCCCATTAGCAGACACGAGCAGCTCCTCGCATATCTATAGCCAGACTATGCCCCCCAATAACACACTTTTCTGTCCCTTGGTGGCTATGCTCATTCCTCCACTGTATCTATAGTGGGAACCATATTTTCCACCAGGGCTGGACTTCAAATATGTCTGCCTTTTGTTTATCTGTAGCCCTCCGCCAATCACTGGGGATCCTACCAGTCATTAAGGAGTCCCATGGGGAATGGGGATATTAACAGTTTACAGGAGGAAGAAAACTCTTCTAGTTCAGCTCACAGGAAATGAACACACTGCATTTTTGGCATGACCAGCATGTATTTTCTATTCTTGCTAAAAATATTCTTAACCCGAAATAAAAAGTACTAATGCAGCCACCACGTCTGAGGACTGGTAACATGTAATATATTATGTTTTTGTTCTTAGGTTTAGCATCCTTCAAAGATTCTCAGTGGTAAAAGTTTATGAAAATTCCTGTTTATTCCAAAAATCTACAGATTTGGCATCAACCACAACACGAGTTTACAGGTCTAGCATCAACCACAACAATCATTTCAACTGCTTAAGTTGCTTGGAACCAAATGTCATTAAATCTAGGATTTATGTTTCTAGAATGCTTTTTTTTTTGCTCTTCCAGCCACAAGAGTAGCATTGGGCCCATTATTTTTACCATAATTATGTTCAGCAAAAGTAAATGCCAGGGCTTCTCAAGGCAGCAGTCCAGTTTCCATGCAGCCTTGCCAGGTCAGATCAGCTGCCACCCTCACATTTGTTATAGCTGCACCAGTGGTAAAGATATTTTCCATGTAGGTAACTGCTATACCCATATTGTCCTGTCTAAAACTAAAATTAGCAAGGTGATTTTTTACGATTATGTTTACATTATACACAGCTGACATTTGAAATCCCAGAGTGCATTGCATCTGTGAGTCATAAAGGTTTGGTGTTCCTCAGTGTGAACCTGCTTCTAGCATAATGATTTTGTACTTTTGAAAAAGGCTATACTGAAGGCAGCTATTTAAGTCTCAAGTAAAAAGATTTCATTGCTTTAATCACTGTCTATTGCAATGTCATGATTTTTAGCTTTGTGCTCTGCTTTGATCTATTTATTTAATACTGCCAGTTCTGTGTCTCTCTAGAATTTGATCTGTGCATGTTATAAATGGGAAAAGCAGTGGAATTTTTTTTTACTGGAGTGAAAGCTATATATATTGGAAATCTTCTGCCTTTCAGCACATACTATATAAACTTTTTTCCCATTGCTTAAATCATTGATTAATAAGGTACTATGGCCAAAATTAAAATGTTAATGCTGACCACAGGGGGACATTGTGTTAGACTAATTTCTTAGAAGAATCAAATATCTAAAGCAGTATTAATTTTTTTAATGAAAAATTAGAACAATTTTAAGCAACGCCAATATCCAAGCTCCTCTATCCAAATTCCACATTCATAAGCACGAAGCAGTGGTGAATCCAGGGGAAGGCAACGGGCAACTGCCACCCCCCCAAGAGAAATGCACATTGGGTAATAATATTTGTTGCACCAGCCCTGTTGTCTGCCCAATTTTGCCTGTTATAGTTTGGTGGCGCGTGTGCTGGGATTTTAAGCCTCTATAGCTGGTGCCATTCTGCATTGGTGTATAATGTATTGCTAGGATTTGTAGTCCTCCATAGGCTGTGCCATTCTGCATTGCAGTGCAATGTATTGCTGAGATTTGTAGTCCTCTGTCGCTGGTGCCATTCTGCATTGTTGTATAATGTATTGCTGAGATTTCTAGTCCTCTATAGCTGATGGTACTCTCCATGGCTGTATAATGTATCCTGGTATTTGTAGTCCTCTATAGACAGTGCCATTCTGCATTGTTGTGCAAAGTATTCCTGATATTTGTAGTTCTCTGTAGCTGGGGCCATTGTGCATTATTGTATAATATATTGCTGAAATTTGTAGTCCTCTATAGCTTATAGTATTCTGCATTGCTGTATAATGTATTACTGGTATTTGTAGTCCTCTATAGCTGATGATATTATCCTGCATTGCTATATAATTCATTGCTGGGATTTGTAGTCCTCTGTACAGTGGTAGAACTACCAGGGTCACAGCTGTCGCAGCTGTGACCAGGCCCTAGCATTCCGCCACTTGTGGGGGTCTGGACAGGAGGAAGAGGGTCCTGGTAACCATTGGCATTGCCACTACCGGGGCCCCCTTCCTTCTGTCTGGGGCCTTTCATCCTTCACACTGCACCTGGGCCGTGTATATCACAATGCTCCACAACAATAAAACACAGTAATAGGCAGTGTGTGAGTGCATCATAGACTCCACAGCCATGACAGACCCATTTTAATGACAGTAATGTGCCAATTTTGTATAGCAGAGATTCAATTTCTGCACACAAAAGTGTCAGGATATGTAAAAAAGGCACAATTGCTGCTATACATGACAAACAACTGCAACGTAATGAATTATTGCAATATTCTGTTCTGTACACAAAACCTTATTTGCTGGCAGTGCCGCACCCCTGACACAAAGATGCACTCACTTTTCTTAAAGAAGAACTCCAGTTAAACATTTTATTAACCCTTGGAGTGATACTTTTTGTCTAGGTGCTAAAACATTTTACTCACCAGACCATCCAAGCCAGCGCCTTGCTTCTGTGATCACTGAAGTGTGTCTCCTGATCTGTCACACAGGGATGCACAGAGACACTCTAGACAGCAGTCTAAGAACAAGCCAGCTTTCTTGGTCTAGTTAGTATAACTTTTTTAGCACCTAGATACAAATAAGCATGTAACCCTTGTAGTGTGGGGATAGTCCCACTGCAAGGGTTAATATTTTTTTTCCTGGACTTCTTTTTTAAAGTGTATCTAAAGCCAAAATGTTACATTTTGTATTGAATAGTTAGGGGGTTCAAACAACTGACAGGTTTTTATGGCTGTATTTGTTCCTGTTAGGGAGATATACTCTATTTGTCCTAGTGACTCTTTCCACTAGCACTGAAAGTGAAAGAAAATCCTAAAGTTTGAGTTGTTACAAGAATAAGAATAGAGAGGAAAACATCAAATGGGGCACTTATTCAGGTGACAACTGTCCATGGGGGATTCCCTTTCCCTTTCATGGGATTTCTCCTTAAATGTTGTATCAACAGGAAAGAAAATGAAAGGAAGTCTTCTCATTAGGACACAAATATGAAAAAAGCCTATTCCCTACTACACCCCTCTCTTAACCAGTACAAAATGCCTTGGCAATGCAGAGAGGACAACAGGAACAAAGCCTACAAGAGTTGTCGCTTGATGGTGTCCACAACCGTGTGTATCTTGCAGCACCCAATTGCAAATGGGTGCTAGCAGTGACCACGAGGGAACCGTGAGAAAATCTTAAGTAATAAAGGATGTCACCAGCACACCAAGCTGTAATATTCAGCAATTGTCCAGTTTAATGACAACCAATGTCATTCAATAGCGAGTACTTTCGGGGCCTCGCATCAGGCTCAGAATGACTCAATGTGCCTCCGAGACCCACATAAATAGACATACAACCAGTGAAAAAAACAGTGAAAAAAAACATAAATCCCACCCTTATAGAATGACCTGTCACAATATTCCCGCCATAACAGATTAAAAATTGGAAAAGAAGACAAACTTACATAACCCTGCCATGTGGAGGACTGACATGCTCCATTCCGCTGTCACGGCCGTTAGCTATATGCCGGTCGATTGCTGAGGATACCTGACACTGAGAACGACGTAGGACATGCCCTTCTGTCCACTAGCGCAAGCGCAGTGTGGAACGCATGGATGTCCATGTCTCTAGCTCAGTCTGTCAGGGTGGAACCATACCGCTTACTCGCGCAAGCGCATAGTGAACAAGGGGACATTGGCAACACTCAGATGATGGCTCCAGTGGCTCAGGATGGTGCAGTGTTATGGGTCATCCAAACCATGGGATTTTGAAAAACACTGTTAAGTGATACATTGTATTACAAAAATTGATTACAATGAACAAATAAATGTCACAATAAATAAACTAGAAAAGACCATAGTGATCACATAGTGAGTAAAATCACCAACTCTGGTTTCTTAATGAATATTCATTAAAACATAAGGCAAAAATAAACATGATTATGAATGTAACAAAACATAGGGGAATATAAGGGTTTCTGGAGGGGTGTAAATGACCATCCAAGAGAGATAGTTTAAAGGCAATCCCAAAATTTATTACTGTGACATACTGGTATTTATACATACATGATTCAAAACAACCATAATAAATAAATAGATAAAACAGAACCCTGCAGAGGATGTGTTTGTATGTTCATTAATTATATAACTCTAAAATGCATTTGGTCCGACATATCGTAATGTTATTCAATATTGTCCAGATATGGTTACATTGTTATATAACAGATGTGGTTATCCTAAGCGTAGCTTATATTAATAGGCCCCGACGCGTTTCGCCATAGGCTTCATCAGGGGACCCACTGAAGATGAATCTATTGATAAGGAAATTGTCTTCATTTAAAAACATACATCACATCAATCATTCGTTAATGCATATGCTTATATCTATCATTCATACATTATCATATTCCTATATATAACCCCATCTGGGGCAAATAAATCATATGTAGTTGCTCTGAGGACATCTAGTCCTCCATTACTCACCATGCAGGGTTGATCTAGGGTATGAGGGAGGAGTGCCCGGAAAGCCAATTAGGGGCGGGCGGGGGATAATCCCACCGTTAGCTCCACTGCTTCCCTGGTTTGTCACGCCTGGGACCCCGGGGTCACATAGGGAGGGACACGCATACGGCATCAAGTCGTCCAGCCACCGTCACCAGGAGTGGTTTATTCTAAGGTAAGATGTAAAAACTGTATTTTTATTGGGTCTCTCTGTTATAAAGATTTCCATTGGGTATGTACTAAGTCTTAGACGTCACCCAACAATCCTTCTTTACATTTCATCTAAATGCTTATGTTGCTTAATTTGGTTAATTCTAGTTTTCTAATAGAAGTGCTTTTTAATTTTTATTATATTACTTTTTCCAATTGGCAATATATCTGGGTGTGGAAAATGTTTGCCCCGATTGCTATCAAATATGTATATATTTGTGTGGGGATGGAGAGGAGGTTTATTTGGGGGGTTTTAAGGTAACCCCAAAACAAGAAATATAATATAATGAACCTGCCCAGGTGTCAGGTTTTCTGTTGGTTGCTCACTTCAAATTACTTGTGGCAAAATTCACATAAAGGTGCCGAGTGATAAATTGAAAACAAAACAAAAACAGAAAACATGGTGAGTAATGGAGGGCTAGATGTCCTCAGAGCAACTACATATGATTTATTTGCCCCAGATGGGGTTATATTTAGGAATATGATAATGTATGAATTATAGATATAAGCATATGCATTAACGAGTGATTGATGTGATGTATGTTTTTAAATGAAGACAATTTCCTTATCAATAGATTCATCTTCAGTGGGTCCCCTGATGAAGCCTATGGCGAAACGCGTCGGGGCCTATTAATATAAGCTACGCTTAGGATAACCACATCTGTTATATAACAATGTAACCATATCTGGACAATATTGAATAACATTACGATATGTCGGACCAAATGCATTTTAGAGTTATATAATGAATGAACATACAAACACATCCTCTGCAGGGTTCTGTTTTATCTATTTATTTATTATGGTTGTTTTGAATCATGTATGTATTAATACCAGTATGTCACAGTAATACATTTTGAGATTTCCTTTAACCTATCTCTCTTGGATGGTCATTTACACCCCTCCAGAAACCCTTATATTCCCCTATGTTTTGTGAAATTATGTAATTAGGGGGAGAGGTGTAAAACTAGGCGCCTACAGGGAGACTACCCATAATTTAGCAATGATTATTAATGTATAAAAAGTCAATTGCATCCTGAAATATTCTCCTTATTAACACAACGTAAGGACCAAAGATATGGAGCGGGAAGAAAAACGTGTCTGGTCTGACATATTTTAAGCATAATACATCGGCAAAGATTCTATGAAAGATGTTGGTCCATATCTTAAGACCACGTATGGATGGAGTAAAAGAATCAAAAATCAAAATCATTCCCCCGGATGCTTAATACATCAATTATATGTCAAAAAGGTTAGACAACCAATTACTATAGGTGGGGGAAGGGGTGGGTTTGTGCAGGTTGGGGAGTGGCAGTAAACTGTACCCAAAGTACTATAGAAACAGGGGAGGTAAAAAGGTGTTAATGAGTACCCAGAGCTGCCAATACGTTACAAGGTCCACAGAGTGACCTATAGTTACTGGTACATAGAAATAGCCAATTATCATAGGGCTAGTATAGTGGCAAAATATGTATGGAAATATACATGTTTTATTATTATCTATCATCCAAAAAACAAGTCAATGATAAAGTTGAATTCAGTCCCCTGGGTTGTACGCAGAGGACTGAATACGCAGTCAAGTGCGTAAATCCAGAAGGCCTCCCTTTGAAGGAGCTGTTTGCCTTTATCCCCACCCCTGCGCTGCTGGTGTACCTGTTCTATTATCATGCCCCTGAGTTCATGTGTTTGATGTTTCATCCTGGCAAAGTGTACAGCAACTGGTTTGTTAATATCCAGTTCCTCGCCTTTTTCATATTAAACTATTGTTGTCCGAATGTCGCTTCTGTGCTTTTGAAAGCGACGCTTAAAAGGACCAATAATTTTGCCAACATAGATGAGTGAACACGGGCATGTAAGACAGTACACACAATAATCAGTGTCACAGGTGTAATAGCCATGGATCTTATACTGTTTACCTGTGTGAGGATGTGAAAAAAACTCGCCACAGATAATAGAATTACATATATTACAGTGAAGACACCTGAAGCATCCTAATCTTTTGGATAGGGGAATAGGTTTTTTTGCATACTTAGGCCTGGGATCAGCCTGTACTAGAAGGTCCCTAGTGAACCACATTGTTTGTGGACATGCAGAGGTCTATTTTTTATTATTGGTGTCAAAATTTTATCAGCTTGTAATATATTCAAATTAGTAAAAGTGGCGTTCTGAATAATAATACTTGTTTGACAGAATGTGTGGACAAACGGAAGTCTGTCTTCTGCAGTACGTGTATTTTTGAATACCCGAAAATTTTTCAATCGTCAATCGCTTGATGGTGTCCTTCTGCCTCTCCTTTGTGCTTGCCGTTTCCTCTGTGGCACCCTGAAGGGAGAATCAGTGGGTGAATAGGGGAAGTGGGAGGCTGTCCCCTAAGAAGAGAAAATATTCTCTTTAAGAATAAAAGTGTAACATTTTAATAGAGTGTACCTTTGAAGAAGAACTCTGGGAAATTTAAAAAACGTACCCTTGCAGTGGGGCTACCACGCACTGCAAGGGTTAAGTACTCATTAGGTTCAGGGGACTCAAATAAAGCAGGTTTGCCTAGCTGAACCTCTGTCCCATCGGCTCCCTCTGGGCTTCTACACTGGTCCCCACAGCCTCTTCTTCCCTGGGATCTGGCAGTCTAAGTACCGCTGATGTCATCACGTCATGTGCAGGTCCATTGACTTGCACTAGACATGATGACGCCAGGGAACATTCCACAGACAGAGCAAATGGGGGAGAGGTGATTACTGACTGCTGCAGGACTGAGAATCAGGTAAGTATATTTACTTTACTTGAGCCCCCTAGAAAAAAATTAGCGATTAGCCCTTACAGTGCAGGGAGAGGCCCACTACAAGGGTAAATGTTTTAAATTCCCGGAGTTCTTCTTTAAATACACCTGTACATTATGATAAAAACTATAGGAAACTACTGTAGGTATTTCACTAGCACTTGACCATCTTGCACTTATTTGTCTCATGGGTGCACGTAGGACTTCCTAAACTTATTAGACAGGATGAAGATCATTCCTCATAAAAGTGTATATAAGCCGAGGAAACTACAAATAAAACAGAAAAGAATAAAATAGCCATTAAGTGTAATGGGTTACTTTCAGTACACATCTTCCCGAGACATCGGTGTCCCTGCTGGTAATAGAGCACTGGCTGAACTATCCCAAGGTCAGTCTTGTAGAAAGATAATACTGAAAAGGAACAAAATAAGCAAGTGCTATGTAAGCTCTTTCCTACTGTGTTGATTATTGCATGAAACAATTTGCATATAGATGCATTGTTAGTATTGAAGCATTATTCTGCAAAGAATAGAGTTTCTTGTTATTCCCTTATTGTGCTTGTCACAAATACATTAGATAAGTCTATTTTATCCTTCAACCATTTTTATCTTGCAAACACACTGAACATTGCAGAAAACAATCCCATTCTGTTACAGTACTTAAGATGTGAATGGCAGAACACAAAATATGACAACATGCATAATTATACTGTTTCCACCACTTCTGATGTACATTTTACATTCTGCATTGAAGAAAATGGCAGTAACAAGCTATTAGACTAATACAAGTATGCAGGTGAAGCACACATTCAAATCTCCAAAAAAATTATTTCTGAGATTTTTGTTTTCAGTATATGGATTGATAAAGGAATTGGGCATTAATTTACTTTTCTTTTGGAAATCATTGTTTCTGATACAAAGAATAACGGCACTACAAATAATTGCAGCTAAATTGATACAACAATACAAAGTTTTGTACCATGTTAGCCATGTGTAGTAGCAGGAAACTAAAAATGTAGGTGAAACCTTTCCTGTAGCTAAATATATTTTAAAATGCAAGCTGGGTGGAGTACTGCCAGTCCTAAAGCACATTAAAATAGAGCTGAAATCAGAGCTGAGGCTCCGGTTGTTTGACCATCTTGAGACATGCCCAACCATGAGAAAGCCCTGGGAAAAAGCCAGAACATGTTGGTAGGATTATATCTTTCAGACGGTTTAAGAAGACCTGGAATAACCCAGAAAACCCTAAAGTACATGGCTGGTTAAAACTAGCTAGACTTCCTCAATTGCACCTCCTGCAACACACATAAGATAATGTTGTTTGAAATTTGTGATATCGAGGACACTGTTGGTGGTGCTGCTTATAATGATGATAATAATGCTGATGATGATGGTAAAGACAATACTACGTCAATTTTTAAGGCTAAATATATCTTTCCAATAGATCTGATATGCAAGAGAGGAAAGTGAAATCATCAGCTTTGTTGATGGAATATTTTTCTTTTTTACAAAGTATTTCCTTGCTAAATTTTTAAGTGTATATTATGTCCAACAAGATTTAAAGTGATACTAGATTCCGGTGGTAAATCCTAAAAATACATTCAAGTACCTCAAATATTAACAAAAATGTATCTTATTTGTGTCTTGGCTATAGATCCTCAAATCATCTATGAATTGGTGCTGACACTGTCCTTCCTCTGGAGGGTGTCTACTTTTGTTCCCCATGGTCGCTGTGAGTGTTGTAAAGTAGTCACTGCTCCAAGCTCACTCCTGTGACTACAATCTCAATACAAATTAGTAAACTAAATGTGAGGTTGTAGTCCATCACTGGAGGGAGCTTGGAGTGGTGGCTACTTTACAACACACACAGGGACCATGGACTAAAAAAGTAGCCACCCTCCAGAAGAAAGAACAGTGTCAGCACCAATTCAGAGATGATTTGAGGATCTACAGCCATGTGATACAAAAATAAAATACATTTTTGTTAATAGTTAGGGTATTTGAATGCATTTTTAAGGTTTAACGCCTGAGTTTAGTGTCACTTTATTAACAATGAGATCACTGGCATATTCTTAGTTCATGTCCAAAGCAGGTACCACAGGTAGTCAGCAAAAAATTTAACATTTCCTATTGGATTAGTAGATCATTTAAAGCTGAACTCTACAGTTAAATACATAGCTAAATACATACATGGGAACTATTTTACCTGTCAAAGTATTAGTAATTATGTCTTACTGGTGCTGACATTACCCACTTGCTGACCGGGGTCTTTACACCCCTTTCCTGTCCAGGCCATTTTTCAGTATTCAGTGCTGCAGTACTTTGACTGACATTTATACCGTCATGCAATGCTGTACTGACATGAATTTTATGCCATTTTTTGGGGACAGATAGAGCTTTCTTTTAGGGGTATTTAATCACCACTGCGGTTTTTATTTTTTACTATATAATGAAAAAAGTACACAAAATTTCCAAAAAAACTGTTTTCCCTATAAAACAATCATTATTACCCACATTTTTGACAAAATATAAAAGAATGGGTCACGTCGGGTAAATAGACACCAAACATGTCAAGCTTTAAAATTGCATGCGCCCACTAACTCGCAAAAACTACCATACCCAAAATTGGCCATAGGCGACGCTTTAAAAGCTTTTACCGCTCATCCGTTTGGTGTTATCAGTGATTGATGGCCCTACAATTATTGCTCTCACTGCGACGTTTGCGGGGATATGTAACATGTGCGGCATAATGGATGCAATAGTCGTTTCCGCACGTAGGCGCACTCGACGCATGTTTGCATGTGTATGTGGGGGTGGGGGACTTTACATTTTTATTTTTTTATTACATTTACATGTGACTTTTAACTTTTAATATATTTTTTTAACTAATTCTTTTAAACCTTTTTTTTAAGCAAACACCTGCTTCACCAGCTTCTCTCCGGTTTCTGTACCGGAGAGTGATAGAGGAATGCGGAAGTGATGTAATACACATCACTTCCTGCATTCCAAAGAGGAGGTCAAACGGAGCTCGTGTACTGAGCTCTGTTTGATCTCCGGCGGCAGAGCTGCTGTGCTGGTCCTGGGCTCGCATCGGGCACAGCGGAGCTCGAGATCGCCAGCAGCGGCTGCAACGGAGGGGGCGCACACCCACACGCATATTACAAGTGATCAGGAGTCTCTACAGATGCCCGAACACTTGTATGTAAACAGCCATCGCTGGCTGTTTACATTCCAGGCTGATTTCCCACTCGTGCACACCGCCTAGTGGGCACATGCGGGACGGGATGAGATGTTTAAAAACACCCACCCGCATTCAAGAAGCCGCTGTCCAGCCGTTTAATTACAATGGCCGGACAGCAGGTGGTTAATACAGTCAGTCATACAATAGAAATAGGCTGGCTCACATCGGCTGCAGGAACCCTTCGTTTCAGCCGAACTGAAGGGCTGCTGTACACGCTATTCACAGTAGCTCGTACAGCTGACGAAGGCAGCCGAAGCACACAGCTTAGCCGAACGCATATGCTTCGGCTCGGCACAGCCAAAGACACAGCCTAAGCTCCGCCCATTTGTTTAAAATAGTGAGCAGAGCTGTCAAATCTCATTTAGTGGCCGTAGTTTGTTGGGAGCGGAAGGGTGTGGGGCGTCGGGAATTTTTCTATTTCCTCAACTCGGCGGCAATTGCTCACTGTGATTGACGCCGTATTACATCGGTGGATGATGTGATTGACCATGGATTACATCAGTTGTGGGGAAAAGGTCCTTATCCTCATCAGTAAAAGCACCAATGCCAATTCCAAGGGCATGTGCCCTGGCCCGTCTGAACCGATGGGAAGTGAAGCAAGCTGAATGCAGCTGATGTATGGATAAAAATAGTTGTACAGAACTGCAGTGAATAGTGGAAAAGGCTTCGGCTGCCTTCACTTCAGCTTGGTTATTCCTTCGGCAGCTTAGTAAACATCCCCCAAAACGTATGGCCAAAAGCGGAGATTGGGCTCTTTGAGAAATTGATCAATAGTTCGCACTTCAAGATTGTGTGGAATGCTTGAATAGAATGTTTGCATCTCAAATACAACAAGATATGTGCCTGGTGGTATGGTCACATTTTTTTATTATCTATATGGTGTCTTTGTCAAATGATAGAAGGCAAGTCTTATGTGGGCTAAATTCGTGTGTGTTCAGTAGAGCAGCCAGTGCCTTGGAAAATGGTCTGCCTGGGAGAGATCTTACCAACTTATGAGTTTTTGCAATTGTGTAGAATGTTGGCACCCTTTGATGCTTAATAATCAAATATTCCATACTAATTTATTATTGGAGATGTATTTGTTTTTTGAAAAATATATATAAAAAATTCTGGACTACAGAGACTGACATAGGTTGATACCATTCCTTGTTGGACAAAATCTTATGACACATTTGTTTATATTGTGTGCCGTCTAGTTTCACTATATTTCCAGCTTTATAGTGACAAAATTATTTATCTGTGGCTTAATTAATACATGTTGAAATCTAATAGGAATATGGAGGCCATGTGTCTTGAGGAAAAGATTACATTTTAGGTGTCACTTGCTGAACAAAAGCCCAGATATTTGGGTTAGTTCGGAGTAGAAGGAATACCTTTTACCTGTGTTTCCCCGAAAATAAGACACTGTCTAATATTTTTTTGGGCTCAAAAAAACACACTAGGTCTTATGTTCAGGGTAGGTCTTATTTATTTATTTTTTTAATGTACAGCAATCCCCACTTATTCATGTACAAAAATATGGTGATCAGGGGTGCCGTACCTTTCCAAGAGCAATTTGCTAACCAATCGCTGGCCAGAATGGGCGAAGCGCACTTTCACCATTGATTCCTCACAAGCGGAGTGCATGTGGTATCACTTTGCCTGTGACAGGAGGCGGCGCTATAGAGGAGGCATCGGCTTATGTGGCTCTGCTCCCTCCGCTGCTGCCTCGCTTCCTCTAGCGCTGGCTTCGTTGGCACCGCTGATTCTCTTCTGCCTCTACCGCGGCTCTTCAAGTTCCCCCTTATGCCACCACCGGCCCTGGGAATGGTCACAACTAGGTCTTATTTTCGGGGTAGGTCTTATATTTTAGCAATTCCCAAAAATAGTACTAGGTCTTATTTTCGGGGAAACAGGGTATTTGCATTTGCCCGACCAGTGTCCCAATTTGTCAGTCATCTCATTATCAGTGTTTTAAATGGCCATAGCATGAGAGGATGCTGCATATGTTAATCCACATGAGTAAATATCTCATGTCATGCAGAAATTTTAGTGTAAGACTGCGTGAAAGGAGATGTAGGTGTTTGACAAATTTAAATCTGTCAAAGTCTTGCTGGGGGAAGAAAATCAGTCCACATTTAAGTACTTGAGGACAAATTGATTATGTTGTCCTGGGGTATTTTCCCCAGGAAAACACTCTGTTGATTTATGTTAACTAAAAAAGAAGTCTCATGAAATAGCCCTTGTGTGTGAGACATCATTGTAAGGATTATTGTCTGTATTATCTATTAAAGTGAGATTGTGTGTATTCATGCTGGTAGAAGCTTAATCCAAATGGTCTATAGTGGATGTGCTATAGTATCACCTTGTGAAAAATTGCTGTTCAATTTCTGTGATGTAAACATACTTTAATGATGATTTGTTGATTGTGGCCTAGTGCAAATTCCTAAAAATTGAGTATGAAGTCACTATAACATTTTGTAGTCTTTTTTTCTGTGAAATAAGTATACTCTAATGCTGATTGTGTTTTATTAAACGTTGGTTCTTGTCTCCATTGTTTAAAATGTGGTAAAAAAAGAGAATTAAAGTGACATTAAACCCTCAGATTTTTTAACATAAACCAATACTGTAATGCGTGCCTTACTGTAATCCATGGTAGTTTCCCTTCTCTTTGCTGCTCTTCCTTTTAAATCCTCATGTCTTCTCATGCTTGGGGAGAACTTCCCTTTGAAGCTCAGGGCCTCTTCCTGTAGTGCTGGCTCCGGTTACAAACCTATACACAGACACCATATATCCATTCCTGAGACAAGGCAGTCTGCTGCAAAACAGAAGTTCTGCCCAGCATGAGAACAGATACAGATGTAAAAGGAAGAGCAGCAAAGAGAAGGGAAACAACCATGGATTACAGTAAGGCACACATTACAGTATTGTTTTATGTTAAAAAATCTGAGGGTTTAATTTCACTTTAATAAAGTGCACAGAGTCACTACAGTGTTGATGGGTTTTCAGTTAAATAAACATACTCTAGCTAGCTGGTGTTCATTGAGTCTGTACAAAATTTCAGTCTCTTTTATTTGAAATACTCTCACATTTTTTTTTTACAATAAATCCACCCTTGTCTCTTAATAAAAAAGGCCATGCATTTCACCTTTTAAAATGGTGGCCCAATTAAGCTGCTTACATACTGTGCATCGACTGTACAATATTTCTGGCTATTTTATGAACTTTTTTTTTCCAATTTAATACTGGATAAATAAAGCTTTTATGTGATGGCTTTTGCCATAAGAGCTTTCTTTATTTTTGTACACATGTTAAAATGCACATTTAAGTTCTGAATATTACTTGCAATCCCTAAAAACATATATTTTTTCAATGTAGAGAGCCTGTAGAGTTAAAATGGTGGCAGTTGCAATTTTTTATTTCACACAATTTTAGCAACTGTTTATCAAACCCAAATGTTCAGTAAATATACAATTAAATAAATGTTAGTGCACACAAACACAATATAATACTTAATTTTTGGTAAAGTATAAGCTAGGAGATTGCACCTGTGAAATGGTGAAAACCTACATAGTTGAAGTTTAAACGTCTTTACAGCTCATCAAGCAAGTGATGGCCCTAAAATTATTGCTCTCATTTCAGTGTGTGCGGAGATACCTAATATGTGTGGTGCAATAATCATTTTCATATGTGAGGCCAACCTGCTCCCAATAGATGTTCCCCTTTACCTATGCATCCAGTGCATTGGAAGAGATTTATTACAGTTAATGACAGATATGAAAAATAGGTAAATGACATAGGTGGTGCTTTGAGCACACATCTGTTGCACAGAAATATGCAGTGATGTGCCCAACACAAAGGGCATCTTTGCCTTTTCCAGAAACAAGTGTGAAACCAGGGCAGCCAGCCTTTTCTCATTAGTTGTTCTCCCTTCACCAATGCCTACAGGGAGGTGGATCCAGCCACCATCAGGAGATGTGGCAAGATCCTTCTTTGCTGTATATCTTCAGAGTGGGGCAGCTTGTGCTGCCTTGATAGATAGATAGATAGACCTCCTTGAAGACTACTTACATTTTCTCCTCACTGCTAGCACCCCATCCCTCCTCTTTCCTTCCAGCACCCCAACTCTCTTTCTCATTCTCCTCTGCCTCCTGCTTGGCAAAGGATCCTGCTTGCCATGAAACAGCAGGACGTCCCCCCCTTCCTTCTGCAGCAGTGCTTCCAGTGACCCCGTATATTACATCACACGGCCCCAGCAGGAATACCAAGAGCATTCTACGTCTCTTTGCAGCTCAGGCTTGTAGTTCTGCATAAAAGGCCAGAATTTACTAGATTGTACAGAATGTACTGCATCAGCATGTTTAAAAGAGGATTCCGTATTCCGATAATCCTCCCAATCATAGACCCCCACATCCTCTTGGAGATTGAATGTGAGGAAGAGGCCCTTGTCCTCATCAACATGTAGTCAAGATGTTTTGCCAATTGGAAACTAAATGATAGCTAGCTCTCCAATTGTCAAAACTTTAGCTACTGTTTCTATTAAATTGATTATTTTCCCTTTCATTTGGATTATAACTAACAGATTATAACTATAACTTTAAGCTTGTGGCGATTATAGCCCATCAGGGAGGTGTTGCTAACAGTTCATACAAGAGTTGTTGTTTTTTTTAAATGTTTGAAAGAAAAATAAAATCTATGCAAGAACAGTCTGCACCTAATCCACTTCACATTTCATAACTCACATTCACTGCACTCCCATATCCACATAGATAAAATAAAATTGTGGCATACACTATTTAGGACAAGTATGGCTGAATTAAACTGTTCTGTTGCTGGCCAGTTTTACACCACTCTATCCTCTATGGTATTGTCATTCTTTTTTTTTCTTTTACTGTAGAAGCTCTTTATGGCAAAAGGAAAATGAAAATAGTCAGTATATTCAAACAGAATGAGAAAATTTGATAACTTTTTATAAACTGTTCACAAAAAAATTTACACAATGAATTGCAAATGAAAAGGTAGTTCTGCGACACGTATCAAATTGTTCAAGAAATGTCAGCTGGGGCATGTTCATGGAACTCTTCTTCTTTGTCAGGCAAGGGAGTAATATATCTATTTGGCAATCAAAAACTGTTCATGAGCTTTCATGTACTTGACCTCCATGTGATCACCAGAACAAAGTAAGCTGGTTTTTTATCCTTTTGTTTTGGCATCACCATCAATCTTCTTTAGATTGGAAGTTCTATTTAACTTGAGTTGAATATCTTTGTTATCAATGCAGAGATATAGCAAGATTACTGTACAGTTATTCAAATCTGTGGCAGCAATAGCAGGCTGTCCTGCCTTTTAACTTATTATCACTCTTAAGCATATAAGTTAGAGCCTTGCGGTCCCTGCCTGCTGTATATGTTTGACCAGGGCAGGGACAGGCTAACTGGGAAAAAAATTGTAAACATAATAAATGCTAATCTGTAAATATTGTAAAAAAAATTAGGCATAAAATAGTAGTGGCTGGAGGGAAAATGAATGGGTCTGGACCTACATTTGGCTCTCAGCAAACTTTAGGTTTGGACTCATTCTGTCTTGTGGCCTCTCACTCTTTGAGTAAGACCTAATCAACAGCAAAGCAGATCTGCTACTTTGTTTTTACCAGCATGTGGTCTCTCCATCCTTGCTTTAGCCTTCTCTGTTCCAGGACTTGGAGGTATAAACATACCTACCTGGCAAGTCCTCGCCCAGCCTGTAAATCAAACCTATTATTTAGCTGTTCTTAGACCAACACCTGCTGCTTGAGCAATAGGTTAATTTCTTTGCCTTTGGTTTCAGTCTATGTTAGTTCCTACGTTCTTGTTTTTCCAATTACCAACTTCATCTTGTCCCTGACTATACTGGTTCACTGCCCACACTGACCATTTGCCTGTCCCTGTTTTTGATATTGTCTATCAACCTTGTATCATGCTTTGGTTCTGTGCTTGGTCAGCTGCCATCTGCACAGGTATGTCAGAGGGCTACAACCTGGTACGCCCATGAGAAAAGTCCATCACTCCTTGCAGGTTGCTCTGGAGAATATCTGGTGTGCGTTTAGACTCCTTGGCTTGGTCTTTTTTAAAGTCTCACACCCTTTCCAATGTGCAGATAGCATAGGGGCCACTCTCCATTTTTTTCTGTGACAATCTGGGTCTCTCTGGGCTTCAGACACATTATTTTTATCCCATTAGATATATTTATCTATCTGCTCTTACCTACAAGATGGTATTTTGGTGTTTTACATTTCTTTTGGCGGGTATAATTTTTATTAAATTATTGATAGGGCCTTTCTATCATGTTAAACTTTTTTTGTATCCAAAAATACTTCCCTGTCTTTTTGTTTTTGGGGTTTTGATTTCTTTTGTTGAATTTCTTTTTTCTATTTTATGATAAGGACATTTTAAATTTGAGGTGCTAAAAGCACAGCATTTAATTGAGAACGGTCTTCTATTAATGGGGCTGCCTTTTGTTTGCATCCCATTTGATGTTAGTGTCTGAGCTGGTGGTCTAATCTTGGTAGGAACCTTTTGTTTTTTGCATAGGGACACGGTGGTATAGAGGCCTGGGACTAACTTCTTGCCTAAGAGGGACACCCAGTGTGCATTGTTGTCCCTGTCTGTGTTTGGTTGAGGGACACCCTAAGAGGGACACCCAGTGTGCATTGTTGTCCCTGTCTGTGTTTGGTTGACCAGGGCAAGGACTGCCTTACAAGGAAAATAAATTAAAATAAAAAATACATGAAAAAATTATAATTATAAATAACTGAAAGCTGTACAAACATTGAAAATAAACGAAAAACAAAGCCTACTACCTCTATGTGCATAAACTCTGCCTTTAACTTTAGGTGTGACTGACCTATTTTTAATAAAGTGGGAGGGTGAGCAGCCTATGGTGGTAGGAGTATGCACTAAACTTTGCTGCTGCTGCCTGCCTTTTCCCCTGGCCATAACATTTCTCCCACGATTTGCTGCTACCTGCCCTTCTCCCCTGTGTTTTGGAAGGGTTTTCCTATGTTTTCTCCCTGGAGCTATACCTCCTGTGTGGGGGAACCTTCCACCACCAGGAAGGAGGTTGCAGAAGATCACATCCTCAAAGTGAAGCATTTTGGGTTTCCTCTAGAATGTTGGCAGTAGACTCCCCAGATTTTATCCTTGTCCAACCAGAAGCCATAGTTCCTGTGAACGCATAATTGTCATGAATTCCTCTTCATAAATGGAATTTGCAACTTTTATAGGAACTATTATATGTACTAGAAAGAAGAGTGTAGTGGGTGTATGTTTGTTGTAGCAGCCTGTATGTTTGTTTTGTTTTACTTTTCCAGTAACTAAGTCTAAGTCACTTTTTAAGAAAACCCATATGTGTGACCTTGGGAAGATCCTGTACAGGCAGTTCCAATGCTAGGCATTCTCTGAGCTCATCAATGACCACCTCAGTGGTGTCACACATTTTTTCTGCAGGACCAGTGACTGCAGATCCTTGGCACACATCCAAATCAGATGTGGTATGCACCTCCACATCAATAGCCCTTTCCCCCTCATCTGGTGTAAAGGCAGGAGCCATAGTAACATCTGAAGGTAAAAACAATGGGAGTGGAGAGCGCACAACAGGTGTGGACAGTATGGAAAAACCTTAAATAACTTTAAAAAAACTTTAAAAGCACTTTCTTAAAAAAACTTTTTTTTATTTTTGTCTGTGTGGGAGTGAGCTCCGGGCTGTGGGGCTTCTGTTCAGTCCATGGATGTTGGAAGGTGAATCTTGTGGCCGGATGACCAGTTGAGGCGAAGTACACTGTGCGTGTAGTGGGATGCTCACCGTCAGGTGCAATGAGAGCTCAGCTGGCCAGGCTGCCACTCGTCGGCTGATCGGGAGCAGGAGCACCGCTGTACACCGTTCTGACAGTGGAGCAGTGGTCGCTATGCAAGGGGTTAAAAAGTAAGCTACAGGCTGGGGGACCTTGCGGTCCGTGGAGTGGTCGTTGTGGCTACGCGTTTCGAGGCTCTGTACCTCTTTGTCAAGCCAGAAGTAGTTCTGAGATCGTGCCTGACTTTGGAGGAGGTAATGGAGTGGGATCACGCTTGTGCTCTCTGTGGCTATCCTCACCTATTAAGGTGGAAGGGGGACAACTGACCCATAACACAGACATAGTGGCCAAAAAGCCCTTTCTACTAAGGCATGAGGTATACTGTATGGGTTGACAGGACATTGGAGGAGGAGGTACAGAGTCCCCAGAAGGAGTGACCCCCAGGCCCCTTGCATTTTTGTCTGCCATGGTGAGGGGCCCCTAAAGGGTACTGAAGATTTCCTGGAGTGGGAGGGGTATATGAAGTCACATCTCTGGTCAGTAAAGATAGTAGTTTTACTGCTCCACTCTCCATCCTGACTGCTCCAACTGTCACAGGAGCCAAGCTCTCCTCCCGCACTGCCCCAATTGGCCTCCTGACAGCTGCCTCCTCCCTGCACCACCCCACTCAGCCTCCTGACAGCTGTCTCTTCCTCGCACCAGCTGCTTGGCCTCCTGACAGCTTCTCTCCTCCCAACTGGGCGCTGGCAGCTGGATCGAATCTGTGTCCCGTCCAATCTCTGCTGCCTCTAACAACACAGGCAGGGGAAAGCAGCTGGGATTGGAGGGGGCACAGTCTGAAGCTTGCATCCAGCGCCCATCGTGGAGGAGAGAAGCTAGGGATTCACTGCATTTTCTGCATTTTGTACGATCGTCATTTTGTCCATAGTACCATTTTCGGATGAATTTCAGGGCATCCCTACATAATACCACATACAGAGTAAAGGCATCTCCCAAACATGTAATTCAAACGATTAGTGCTTTTCCCATGTCACTTTCAAACTCCCAATAAAAGAACATCTCTCAATCTTGTTTCCTTGCCTATTAGCCATGAAAACCAGCAAAATGATTTTCAAGATTTGGCCTCTCAACCATTAAAATGGGGTTTGATTTTGAGTTTTCAATTTTTAGACTTCAAGCTGGGTTCAATGAATCCCCAGACACATTTGCTCTTTCCTAATTGTGAGATCTGTTAAAGATTACTTAAATATTTAATCTGTAAAAGTATGAACAGTTTAACTTTATCAAATTATTTATGAAACTACATTCCCCTTTAAAAAATATTTCTTAATAAACCTTTTTTTTTTATAGCAGCCAGTATTAGGTTTCTAGATCGGTCAATACACATTCCCTATTTAATCATTCATTTGTATAAGTTCTATTTGCTAGAATACCTGCCTTTGATTCTAATCTTACAGCTGTGATTTAACAGGAGCAAATGTAGTGTTTGTAATAAAAGACCATAAGGTTGTAGGGATTTAATTATCTTCAGATACAGAGGTTAAAAATAGATTAATTAAAAGTTAACTTTAACAAAGGAATTTATTTTCACATCAATCTATGCAGGCTATAAGTGAGCAGGTAGGAATAGTTGTTATTTATCAAAGTCATTTAAGACTTTTTTCCCATGTCAGCTTAAAACAACATTTTTCTATCTATTCTTTAGATTTTGCATATTCTTAAATAAATGCATGTTTTAAAAAAGGTAGATTTTTGTATTGAAAATGGAAAAAAATAAAATAATGCACATAAATGGTTGTATTTACTTAAATTTAGAAATTACTCTAAAATGAATTAATGGGCTTGTAATACAGTGTAAGTTGGCATGAGTGTGGATCTATGTTCAGTGATTTTGAACCCCTTACTGAACTGTTAAAATGTACACTCATGTTCCATGCATGTGTTACTTTGCAGAGGGAATGTAGTGTGCATAGGTCTGTTAACAATAGGGAAAGTATGTATACTAGCTTTATACATTTCCTCTAACTTTTAGTGACTCTGTCACACGATAAACACATTAACATAAAAGCTCCCTGCAATAAAAGTGCTCTTGTACTCAACTATCCAGTTGCTCATATGTCCTACCTTCCCTCCATTTCCTCTGTTTGTCTCTTTTACAATTTAACACTTTATCTGTGTCAGATTCCTGCATCCCCCACCATGTGCCATGGTTCCATCCTTCAACCCTTATGTCTCTACAGGACTCAGAAGTAATGTAGGGGTAGTAGGGTGGAACCAAGGTGTGTAGTTGGGCCGGGCCACCATTAGAAATCATGATGAAATCATGTGAAAAATTAAGCTTTCTAAGAAAAGAACACCATACCTATTGTGAAACATGGAGTAGGCCTGGTTATGTTTTAGGGCTGCTTTGCTGCATCTGACATGGGGTGCCTTGCATCTGTGCAGGGTACAATGAAATCTCAAGACTATCAAGGAATTATGTAGTGAAACATATTGCCAAGTGTTTGGAAGCTCTGTCTCAGTCATGGATCTTCCAACAGGATAATGACTCAAAACACACAGCAAAAAGTACCCAAGAATGGCTAAGAGCAACACATTAGAGTATTCTGAAGTGGCCTTCTATAAGCTCTGATCTGAATCCTATTAAATATCTATGGAAAGAGCTGAAACATGCAGTCTGGAAAAGGCACCCTTCAAACCTGAGACAGCTGGAGCACTTTGGTCAAGAAGAGTGGGCAAAATAACCTGTTGGCACATTAGGAAGTTTCACTGAGAGCTACAATTGTTTGTTTGCAGTGATTGCCTCTAAAGGTTGTGCAACAATATATTAGGTTAAGGGTCCTATAATTGTTGTCAATGCCATTTTAAAATGTTGCATTATTTAAACTATTCTGCTGAACCATAAAGCAAAGTCTGATTCATATTAAAAATGGAATAAACAATAATGGATGCCAATGAATCTGTCAGTTTCAAGGTATTTCAGAGACAAATATTTTTTTAATTTTTTTAATAAAAGGGTACTATCACATACAGTATATACATGTCTTTAAGTAAAAGGTATGATTATATAGTAAATATTTTTTAAATGTTCACTGCAAATATGTATGCATTAATAGTGAATGCTAATGTAATATTTGTAATCACACACATTTCTTTTTTTGTATTGTTATTATTTCATTCAAAGAAAAGGTCAATCATTAATAATAGCCAGCAAGTTTAGCTGTCATTTTAAAAAGTATAAATGAAACTTCATATTTATTACATTAATGACAATACACCCTAAATTAACAGATATTGACCTATGAATTGAATAAGCCTATGTCTACATATTATTTGTTGTTCATATTAATGTAGCATTGTGTGCTGTAATCAACTGTTAGTTGCAATAGCTTACTAATTACTGAAATTGATTTGCACTCAGTAATATTACAAAAGGAACATCACTACAGGACGTAGGAATCAAGCAAGTGTGATAAATACAAATAAAATCTTAAGTCTTGGTTATTAACTTTCTAAGCCACTGAAATAAAAACAATTATTTGTGGAAAAGTGACAGACAGTGCGTCTTTTAAAGTGGGGATATGTATTTCAATAAAACTAGTGCATCTGTGAATATGTAAAATCATGCAAGGTTGTTTTTTTCCAGAATTTCATTTACTGTATCTGAATATTTTGGTTCAATTTAAACAATAGAATCCCTTATTTAGGTCAATGTGCGTTTCTAATTTACTTTGTATTAAGAAAAGTAAAATAGCGTTTTAGGACTGTGCAGCTTGATGTTAAGGGCTCATTCAGTCATGCATAAAATTATGTTTGTGCAACATTTAAAAGCATATAGTGAAAAGCATAAATGTACCCTATTGGCCACTGCCACTGGTGAGGGCCAACATCACTCGTGCGGCAGCAGTGCATAAGTGGAATGACCAGCCTTTAGTCATCCATGAATTTATGAATGACTGGCCGAAGTGATTCTACCCATGCGCCACCACATGGGCTGATATGTAAACATCAATAGTGTACAATCAGAGGTACAGCTGCACTTACACATTGTTTGATATTTACATGTCGACCTTGAGCAGCAGTGGCGGCCAATAAGGTAACTATACACTATATATATTTTTTTACACCCATGTGAATGAGCCCTAAGTCTGTGATTTGTATTTGTTCTAATATAATAACAGTTTTTTGTTGTTGTTGCTGCAGGAAACATTTTTACCTATGTGTGTGTGTGAATTAATTCAATGAACATCTCGTATTTGCTCTCTTTTGTTCTATTATATATCCCAATAAAAGCATTTTGTTATATATGTTCAATAAAAAAGAAAGACAATACCAGTTAATCATGGCAGAAATCCAGTGAGCTTGTAACTGCTTTGGGGGACATTTAAAGGATTAGCTGAGATGCAAAACCAACTAGACAAGTGTGATTCATTTTGTTCCAAATCAAAATTTGGACAAATTTTCCAACATTCGGACACATCCGAATTATCGAATCCCAATGCATCTGAATGTGTCCGAATCTGAACTTCTGAACTTCTGTTTCGGTCCAGTCCGAATTTCATTCAAAAATTAAACTGAATTGGACATGTGACTTTTCTGGCCAATCAGATGTGTTTTTTGGTTTAATGCATCCGAATAGATGTGAACACACATTTTTGTTACGGCACCATGGGAGCCATATACAGTATATACATATAATACTAAAGCTGAGGCTCCTAGACCCGAATGGCATTCAGGATCCGAATCTCCAAACTGCAATCGGGAGCTCCAGAAGGCCATTTGGGTCTGGGGGCCCCTTAGTAATGTATGCATATGGCTCCCAGTTCCGAATGGCTTTCAAGAGGTCCCGAATGCAATTTAGAAATTCGGATCCCAAATGCTTTTCAGGTCTAGGAGATTCAGCTTTATAATTAATATCTGTATATGGTTATCTGTGGTATTTGCAACAAATGTTCGTACGTAAACTCATCCGAGACTAACTAAAATTCAGATTTCGTCCCAATCCGAAACCTGAACCGAATTGAGTTTCGGATCCAAATCCTGAGATAACGAAATATCTGAACTGAACCAAATTTTCCACAGCTTACATGTCTAAAACCATCAGAAACATTTCCCAGCACCCGGATCAGCTTGCAACAAAAACAAATTACGCTAACAATTTGCATTTAAAAAGTTTTAATTGCACATTTGAAAACCACAATGCCTTGTCAAGGCCCCTCTGTGTAGTGTAATTCTAACAATTTTTATCTTTTAAAGGGTCTCCATCTTAAAACATATATAGCAATGGACACATTGAGGGCAGGTATGTAATGCCTTTCCATTTGCACCTTAATTAAAGAAACTAGGTATAAATTGATTGGTGCGGTTGCCATTTTTGCCATTTTTGGACACAAGGCAGCAAATTATTTATCACAGAGGAAAGGGTCTTTATTGTGACCCTACCAGACTTATTTTCAGCTGTACTAAAAACAACCATAAACAATGCTTCTATGGCAGAATCCTGAACAGAACAGTTACAGGCTCACTTCAGCAGCATAATATCCATAGGCAAAACAGTCCAGACGTATAGCAACAGCAGAAACCTTACCAAGCCATGCAGGAAATAAATCTCTGTTTATTCAAAGCCAGGGCAACCTATACACAGAGACTCCCTCATCCCATAACCGTCTTACCTTCCCTGTTCATTAACCCTGCATTGGCTCTTAACAGGTCCAATGCAAGGTTAGAACAAGAAGATAAATACCTGCAAGCCAGGATATATTCTGCCTGATGGCTACACACTCCCACCCCTGCTTCAACTCAGAGGGGGTGAAGGCACTAGAGGAGCCCAGACAAGGGACCCGGAAAAGCAAATCTGCATTTTAATGTTATCTCTTTGGTCCGTGCTCCACCACAAACCCGAACTACAGGTTACCCTAGAATTCACCCCTTTACTCTATGCATCCATGTCAAAAGAGCATGGTCAGAGTTCAACCTAAACTTTCTTTAAATCAGATAATACCAGAGAAAATCCAGGGCCCATTTTAGGAGCATGTATTAGCGTTCCACATTGGCATTATTTTTCTCAGCTGCAGTCAACTTTTGCCTGAGAAAAAACATGGGTTGATCCTCTCTATGGATGACCTGACAGAGAGTGGCTCCTAATGCCACATTTTAGGCATGTATCTGAACAACAACTTCTTTAGAGAAATCGGGAGCTACCAGATATTGACAAAGTGTGGACTTGAGCTGCATGAAAGGCCTCTCAGACTTTGGGTTTCATTCTACCATGACTAACTTCCGGCCTTTAGTCAGGTCAGTCAGGGAGCCACCAGGTGGCAAAAATTTTAAACTTTCTTGTTTCTCTGCAGCGTAGTCACTCCTTGGACACTGATGAAAGACAACAACCTGTGCTTATGGAAAGAAAAAGAAGAAAAACCGGATTAGCTAGAAGCTGCTAGAACTCAGGCGGTAAGCCACAGGGGTTAATCAATCAATAGTGCAGCGCTAGAAGCCTCACGATGTAGTGATCAAATAAGTGTAATAAATACAAAATATATGTGAAACTGAATAAAGATTTTGTGTTCAATTCAAAACTGTGATTGTTAAATATATCTAAACCTACTACATCTCTTTGGAAAAAAGTGCATAAATAAATATAATAAAAATGAGTGAATTATTTAAACTGCGGGCCTGCTATTACGTCACACTCTCAGTCTCGTGTCTAAATCTGACTGTTCGGACGGTTTTTACTATTTGGTTTAAATTTGGTTTAAATAAAGCACCCTATTTTATTACACCATGGAAGCATTGCTTTATTTTTTATAAACTGGGAATTGGAGCACGATACAAGATATCAGCAGACCTCGGAGAAGAGAAACAACGAAGCCGGAGGCTAGGACGGCAAACAGCTTTCTTCATCTTGCTATATACGGCCTGTGTCCATCTGGAGTCCGGCGAGTACATACCCAAGAGGGTTTTTTTTTTGTTTACTCATCACATCATTGCCACTGTTCGGTTACAGATTTAAATTTACTTTGAAGATTACAGAACTTGTTGTCTCTTTTTGATCCCTTATTGGGTTCATTATATACCAGATTCCTTTATCAATCATTTCTGGTTAAAACAATATTTTTTGATCCTGATTCTCATTTTGGAGTCACTACCATGTGTCACTTTGGATGCTATTATCACTCTTTACTGGATTGTGGTCATCAATTTGTCACTGGAACACCAAAAGTTCGGTTCCGCTTGTATATTGACATGTATTGCAAAAGATATTGTACATAATCCACTCATTTTTTATGCACACAATTTTCTGTTTATTTGATGTCATTATTGTTGCCATATAAAGTTTTGCTTGTGTAATATATTAATTAGATAATATAATATATATATTTGACTGCATCTATCTGCATGTTATGCAACTCTCAGTTCCTCAATTGTGTTACTGTGAATCTGTCTGCTTTAAAGTCCTAGCTATTGTTTTGTTTGCTTATCACATCTCACATGGGGTGTAAACAGCAACCTTATTTAAATCCTCCAATCAGGTTACGCCCAATGTACATTTGGTAGGCAGTGTACAGAAAGGAGGATATATAAGGTATTGTTGGCAAGCCATGTGCTCTCTTACCTGGAACACAAAGGCATTCAGTATGAACAGGCAAGAAGCTGAGAGGTAAAACTCCACCACACTTGTGCATTGTCTTGTAAATATTGTTTTGTGTGTTATTTGTAAATATGTAACCTTACCAATAAATGTATATTGCTGATGGAACTACTTCTTTTGTCTAAGAATCCTCAGATCTAGGGGTGTTTATGTGAATATTATTGTAGTCATTGGAATATATTTACATATCCATTTCACCTGGGTAATAATTATCATATTGTTTTCACTTAAGTGTGGTTATGTTTTTGTCACTTGAATGCCAATAGGTTAGTTTTTGTTTGTATATATAGATCTACCGAATGAGAAATTGTACACAGTTTACATAATTCACTCATTTTTATTATATTTGTTTATGCACTTTTTCCCAAAGAAATGTCTAAGGTTTAGATATATTTAACAATCACAGTTTTGAATTGAACACAAAATATTTATTCAGTTTCACATAAATGTTGTATTTATTACACTTATTTGATCACTACACCGTGAGGCTTCTAGCGCTGCACTATTGATTTATTTACTCCTTGGACACTGCCAACAACAATATGAGGCTCAAGTCTCGCACCTTCCAATGCATATCTCTGGGATTTCAGTTTATTTTGGGAGTTATAGGTCACAGGATACAAGAAATGAAATGCAATTTTCTTGTGGAACAAGTTTAGAATGTAGTATGTTTGTCTTCCATTTTTAATAGTCTCCTTGACAATATATTTTCCTGCATTTGTAAACTTTTAACCTTTTTTGACTTTTTCCTTTTTTAAATTTTTTAAATTTAAAAACTATTTTTTTATTTTTTTATTATTATTTTTTTTAAACTAGGGGGCACAAAGGTTTTTTTTTATTTACAGGGACTTTGATACTTAGCATCTCTAAGTATAATACAGTATTCTAAACAGAAATACTTTGGGGTTGATTTACTAACCTTATAAACACACCATGAACATGTATACACCTCTGTAGTGTGTTCCCTCCCAGCATGATCTATGGGTGGAATCTAAACACCTTTGTAGTGTGTACACACCCAGCAGGTGTGTTGTGCAAAGCCAAGCATGAATTGCAAGGTGATGTTGTGTAAATTAGCTCTATGTTGTGTTGCTTGCGTTGATGAATGCAGGAATATAAATGCATGAGCTAACCATTTTTGTCTAAACTGTGAAGCAGCATTATATATATGCATCATGTGCATGATTTTTCTATATATGGCATCAGTGGAAATATGATTTTAGAGACTTTTTGGTTGATAAATACGTTTTGCTGTGTGAAAATCCTGGTGCTTGCGTGTGTTTAGGTTAGTAAATCACCCCCTTTGTATCAGTTTGTAACAAACAGCTGGCTTGGAGCTGAACAACACAGTGAGCTGCCGCCGGCTCTGTGGATGCCACGGCTCTACAAACACAGTGATCTGCTATTGCTGTGATCACAGGACTGTGACCATGTAATCGGGTCTGCTTCGGTCCCCGAGGGACCCATCAACAGCAATAACTCAATGAGTGCTGGACCCTTTATGACATGATTATCCCGTCACCACTCATTAACGAGCTGAACGATCATGATGGGATAATCCAGTCATTGGTCGGGAAGGGGTTAAAGGTACTGGTTCCTCCACTGCTACTTCCTACTAACCCCATTATTTTTCAGCCCACATATATTCTCTACCCCATTCTCTGTACATACTCTCTGTACATTGATGATCAGCATAATGGCCTTATTGCATTGGTGGATGGTGTAAATGCCCCTTTACTTTGCAAAACCCCCTTGTGATAGCACTAAAGTTAAGAAAATAAATAAATATAGCAAATAATAAAAAGTATGCACTCTACATGTACATTGCATTCTTATGTATTTGTGTGTGTGTCTATGTATGCATATATGAATTATTTATGGTTAACCCTAAACTTTTTAAACTGTAAAGGTTTTTTAAAACATCGCCTATGAAGAATTTGGGGTATCATAAATTGTTGTCACTTTGCACCTACTTGCAATTTTAGATTTCTTTATTGTTAGTTTTTTGGTATCTTTAGGCTGGGTTTACACCTGGGCGTTTTTCAGTGCTGATTGAAGCGTTGAAAAACGCTCAAGCAGTGAAATCCCATAATTTCCTATGGGCATGGTTCCCACCTGGGCATATTTCAGCCTGTTTTGACACGCTGAAAAACGCCCTACACCCGAACTAGTACAGGAGCTTCTTTTGGGGCATATTCCGTACGTATCCATTGGTATTCCCGAGTGTGGCTCGGGGTTAACAAAGTGGTAACACTCGGGAATACAGCGTAGGTCGTACCTTGTCCGCGATCCCCGCTGTGTCCTCCGGCCGCTGCCATCTTCCGGGTTCCGTCCCTTGCGAGCGTCCGTGTCGCATGGGGGTGGATCCGGCGGGAAGTTTGAAAGCTAAAAAAAAACCTGAAAAGAAGATAGAGAAAAAAATCATACCGCCAGGGAGGTATAAAAATGAGCGTTAAACGCGCGTTTCACTGAACTAAAAAAACATGCTAAAAAGCGTGTATAAAACGCGCCTATAGTAATGCCCAGGTGTGAACCCAGCCTTAAACTTTACTCTTTTATTGTGTTTGTGTGCACTAAAACTAATTTGAATGTTTGTTTTGCCATTTAATAAGTTGCACTAAAACATCAATCATTTTATTTTGTGGGTCCTCTGCTTTCTGAAAATATATAATCTTTTGGGGTTTTAAGGGCATTTTCATGTTAAAAAAAGTGCCAAAAAAAAACAAATGCAACAAAAGGATTAAAAATTCAAGTGCAATTTTCCATACGTATTAGATGAAAATCTATTTTTCTTATTTTTGAACATAATAAATTTAAGCTGCATAAAAAGTATATATTTCCTTTAAACAATTATGTATTAAACCTGTAATCTCTATACATATAAAAAGCCTAAATGGTGTTTCTTACAACTGGTGTTCTTTCTTTTTGCTTATCTATTTTTAACCCAGCTGTGCTGCAACTACAGGCATTGCCTGAGAACTGCATAGACATAAATCAGAACAGTAAAATATTTCTCTGTGGTCATCTTTATGTTTAAAAATATAAAAAGCCAATGCAGAAAAATCCATATCAGAGCCATATGTCAGTCTTTTTTGTGTGCATAAAAAACATGTTCACTCTAAAATGTAATTAACATTCATGTGTGTACTGTAACACAATGGATACAGAATTTTAACATTGTTAGATTTCAGTTAATCACAAAAAGTCATGAGTATAATTTGTTGGCCAGTTCAAAACAAGTGAACTTAATTATTTCTTTAAGATTATGAGCTTATCAGAGTAGGCACCTCATTATTACTGATTGCCTCATTATAGTTTAGGTTGTAATTATTTTGTGCTTTGATCTCCTTTCGTTATGCAAATCAAGCAGCAATTTTGAATATGTTGACACTTGAATGGAGCCAGATAGTGATATTAATGTAGCATGTACATCCAGGGCCAATTTATATATTTTGCATCAATAGCCAATTGATTATGTTTGCTGCAGCATGCAATTTCTGTAAATTAGGCTATATGGTTTAACTATGGTAGTGACAAGTGAATTGGTTAGTCCAAACCTGAAAGCCAATAATACTGGCCAGCAAAGACTAGATATTGTGGGCAGATTGCTGTTTTGATGCACCAGGGTTACCAATCAATTCTGTGGACTTCTAAAAGGATTTTGGGCTTCTTACCGGATATTGGTGCACCATGTTTGGGTACCTCACACTGCATCCCCCTAGTAGACATGTGCGATTCGTTTCGTTACGAATTTTCCTGAAATTCGTAAATTCGCAAGCATCCGAATTGCAGTTTCCGAATTATATCCGAAATACGAAATTCCGTTAACGAATTTGGGATCCGAATTTCTTTGAAACGGGAACTAATATTACCCCTGTAAATGAGGTTGAACAACATGACAAGATTTTTTTTTAAATCCGAAATACGTATCCGCTGCTGCTGAGGGTTGCATTACAATACACGCAGGAAATACGAAATTCCGTTAACGGAACGTTCCGTTACGAACATTCGTTATATTGAAGTTAAAAAAGCAAAATACCTTTGTTAATATTGGAGTTGATGAGTTGTTTTTTTATCCGAAATACGAAATTCGGATCCGGAATCCGTTAACGGAATTCGTATTTCGTTTGGTTGACCAATCAGAGGTTTTCTCTTCTGCTGCTGAGAGTTCCATTACAATACAGGCAGGAAATAAGAAATTCTGTTTACGGAATTTCGTTCCGTTACAAACATTCGTATGATTGAAGTTAAAAACCAAAATACCTTTGTTAATATATTAGAGTTGATGATAGTTTTTTTTTTATCCGAAATATGAAATTCGGATCCGGAATCCAGTAACGGAATTCGTATTTCGGATAAAAAAAAACAACTACCACATCGACTCCAATATTAACAAAGGTATTTTTGCTTATTAACTTAATCATAACGAATGTTCATAAAGTTACAAAAATGTGCCGAAACTAACGACAATTCGTTATTCGTACGAATCCGAATTGAGTTTCGGACACGAATTACGAAATACGAAATAACGGATATTCCGAAATGAAACACATTTTTTGACGGCACACAAGTCTACCCCCTAGCACAAGTTCCCAACTTCCTATATCCAGAGACTTGATCTGTGAATGCATAGAGTTTAACAATTTACCTGTTATTATTTAGCTGAAGTAGGTACAGAGATTGTGGGGTAGTGTTTCCTACATAACTCACATAACTACTGGTATAGTCTGTTTGTTTAGCTTCACCATACAGACTACATTGTTACAGGATACTGCTCATCATACAAGTGGTGGGTTCAAGGGTCCTGTTATATACCATATTAACTTATGCAGTCTCAGTGTCAGTTTAAGAAAATATATTTTATGCAAAACTAATATTTTAAGATATAACTGGATCGCGATTGTTGTCCTCTGAAAAGTTGACTCTTCCACAGCACACCAACCCTGCCTCTCTCTGCAGGCTAAACATAAGCATTCACACAATGCTTAGGGACCTCACACAGGGCTTGGTAACAAAGTGCCCGGTCTGGGGGGATATGATCTCCATGTACAAAATGTTCAATGGTGGTAGCAACATTAGCGATAAACTGTTCAAAATTAACTCCATTACAAAAACTAGAGGCCACCACCTAAAATTGGTGGAAAAAAAATTCCAGCACAATGGGCGAAGTGGGTTCTTCACAGTAAGATCAGTTAGGGTCTGGAACTCACTGCCACAGACAGTGATTTCAGCAAAGAATGTGGAATTGTTCAAGAAACTTTTGGACGATTTCTTAACGGACCGTAATATACAGGGGTACAGGTACTCCTAGAATGAGATCCTAATAGGTTGGACTTGATGGACTAATATCTTTATTCAACCTCAAATACTATGCAACTATTTAACTATGACCTAGAAAAGTTTCATAGACAGAGTTATGTTACATATTTAGGTATGATCTGACTGTGCTCTGATAACTATGGCAGCTGTAAGCTACTAAAAATTCACAAATTAGAAAAGGGGCATTGTCAGATTACCATTGAGGTAGTGCTCTTTTTTAAAAACCTAATTTTATATTATATTTTGTAATTTTACAAAGTCAAGAATATAGTATATAATTAGGAAGTAAAACAGTACCTTGTGAAAATGGAACATAAAATGACCAAGCATCCAAAAAGAGGTAGTCCTCTTTAAAGCTATATGAACTTTCTGATTTAAAGATTTATGGGTGCTTGCTTGTTATAAACAGAAAGGAAGTTGTTGCATTGTTCAATAAAACTATAATAGTAATTGGATACACAATGAAAAACTGGAACAAAGCATTCTTGTGAAGATTTACAGTGGTCCTCCCTAGTCATAACCTCCTTACATTCTCGCCTACTAGCTTTACCTGATATGAAATCATCTTTTAAGAAATGCCTTAGTGAAGTCATGCTGAAAATAGCTCATAACATTTAGAAGGAAGATGGATAATTATGTATAATTATTATGTTAATAGTGTCAAAGTAGTTTATTAATAATTATATTCACCACACAAGTCTATAAAATGCATAATTACAAATAAATTGTAAATTACATGTTGTAACAAAACTGTAGTTTTAAAACCGAAGCACATATACTGTATATTCAGAATAATGTAGATCTAGCTAGTTTTAAAACCGATGCATTTGTTTAAAAAATAAAAATAAAAAATAAAAATAAATATATA
>NW_017308395.1:76158-142260 GCF_000935625.1 Nanorana parkeri | reverse complement strand
TATATATATATGGATAGATATATACAGTATATATATATTTCTTGGTGCATCGATGGCAGCACACCATAGTTTAAGATCCGCCCCTCAACCCACAGGACACGTGATAAATTCAGGCTCCTCCAAGCCACACTCATTTTTTTTTCTTCCTCGCCATGGGACTGTGATATTGTATCTCTAGTTTTTAAATCATCAAACACCGTTCTGTTCAATTGCGAATCGACAATCGGACAGCGGTCGCTTACATTCAGTATCAGGGGGGCACACACAGTCGCTCTATGCTACAAGAGCTCAAGACAATAATGCATTGGGCACAGGTTCACCTGTGGCATCTCTCAGAGATCTACCTTCCCGGCAATCGGAACAGCCTTGCCGACCTTCTGAGCCACTCAACGGTGGATCCACACGAATGGGAGTTGAATCCAGAAATCTTCAGCATGGTGACGGAGTATTGGGGTTTGCCTCAAATCGACCTGAATGCAACTCCCAACAACAGCAAGACCACTCTATTCATGACGCGATATCCATGCAACCAGGCAGTGGCAATGGATGCTCTGACCTGCCCGTGGTCCTTCACTCTGGGCTATGCCTTTCCGCCCTATCCTCTGATACCAAGGTTTCTCTCATATTGGCCCAGGAGGCCGTGGTTCTCTCCACTGCTGGAATTGAGCATGGAACCTTTGCTCCCGCTTCCCTGTCACCACAATCTCCTCCTGCAGGGCCCATTCCTGCACCCAGCACCCGAGGCACTACATCTAATGGCTTGGAGGTTGAGTGGGACCGGTTCTCAGACTTGGGATGCTCCCATGCGGTGATTCCACATTGCTGAAGGCAAGGAAACACTCAACCAACGCTACTTACCGGAGGGTGTGGGACAAGTTCACTGAGGCGGTGGCAGTCGGCGGGTTTGACGTCCGTATTCCTACTGTAAATCATGTCCTTGATTTTCTTCAGTCCGGTCTGGACAAGGGCCTCAGCTGGAATTATCTTCGGGTTCAGGTTTCGCCCATTTCAGCGCTGTCGGGGGTTCAGATGGGTCTTGGATCCCTTGGTCATGCGCTTCCTGAAGGGCTGTCTGAAGATTCATTCTCCCGTGAGGTAATTGTTCCCGCAATGGGATCTGTCTCTTGTGCTTGACGTGCTCCAACATTCTCCCTTCCATCCACATTCTGCAACATCTCTTTGGGATCTCACCCTCAAGACCTCCTTTCTTCTGGCGATTAAGTCTGCTAAACGTGTCTCTGAGTTGCATGCACTGGCTGCCACGGAACCATTCTGCAATTTTTTTCCGGACAGAGTCATCCTGAGGACGCATCCCTCCTTCCTCCCGAAGGTTACCTCCTAGTTCCACCTTAATCAGGAGATCGTCCTACCGGCACTTACGAATGCAGACAGGGAGCCTCATGCACTCGACGTAGCATACTTGCGTTCGTTGCAACACTTTTGACTGGTGGATAACCTCCTCATCCTTCCCTGGGGATGCAAGAAAGGTAACGCAGCCTCTGTGCATACCATCGCGTCCTGGTTGGTGAAGGCCTTCAACCTCCTGAGGAGATCATGGCTCATTCCACGAGAGGTATGGCAGCCTCCTGGGCAGCATTCGCTCACGTCTCAGCCAAAACGATCTGCAGGGCCGCTTCCTGGTCGTCGCGGAATACCTTTATGAGTCACTACCGGGTGGACCCGGCACTGCTCACCACTGTTAACTTGTTTCTGGTTGCTCTAACCTTTAATAAATTATTTTTTGCATTACCCTCCCTGTGTGATCATTAAATCCCATGGTGTGCTGCTGAGATGCCCCAGGAAAACGGAAAATTGTATACTTACCTTCCGTAATTTTCCTTTCCTGCTGCATCGATGGCAGCACACCAATCTTACCCTCCCTGCCATGGCTCGGACTCTTGACTAGAATGAGTGTGGCTTGGAGGAGCCTGAATTTATCACGTGACCTGTGGGTTAAGTGTGCTGCCATATATATATATATATGAATATATATATAAATATATTCAGAATAATGTAGATCTAGCTTGTAACAATACAGAGTATGTGCATGGGGGAATTAATAGCTGCTCGTTATATGTAGGAATGAGCTTTGGTTTCTTAGTTCAGTAAACTAAGAGGCTGTCCACCACTATAGCAACCATTTACCAATAATGCACTTCCTGGCCTTGTGAAGTGGGGTCAAGTAGCTTAGAATGGCCAATAATGGAAGTTTTCTTACGTGCCAGCCCCTCTCTATAAAGGTAAAAGTTCTCAGTAGCCTATTGTCAGAGTTTGTGAAGCTTGGAGTAGATAGGGACAGCTGACAGTTGAGTGCTGTTTACCAGAAGGGATAGTTGGTGTTATAGAGTTCTGCTAACCTGTGCTATATACACTGAGTGGCCAGATTATTATGACCACCCCATCAGTACTTGGTTGGGCCATGAGATGAGTCCACGAGATGACTTCGTTGGGCCGCCTCGTGACTCCACGAGATGTTGAAAGGTGATGCGAGGAATCTGACACTGCACTGTTGCCCTTCTGTTGTCTTGTACCAGTCTTGCCACTCTCCGTTCTGCCCTAACATTGACTAGTCGCTGACGGCCACAATTCGCACGTTCAGACCCAGATTTTCGGCTGACAGTCCAGTCTTTAAACACTTTAACAACAGCTGCTCTTGAACATTTAACGAATTCTGCTGTTTTGCTGATACTCGCTTCATGGCGCGAGCGCCAACAATCATTCCACGTTCAAAGGCTGTTAAGTTAAATCACTTCTACTGTCGTGGTAAACAACCTGCTTCCCTATTTATAATGGTCTGGCCCTCTAGCAACTTCAGCGCGAAATTATAGCTAATTTGCCTACAAATGTCAGGTGGTCATAATAATCTGGCCACTCAGTGTACAGTACTATAAAGTGCTGTATTTTGTTACATTATTAAAGTGAATTGCAGTGTGCTGGGCTACACTGGGCCTGTACTCTTCCGTGTTTGCTGTGCTATACTGGTAATACATAACTGAATTGGTAATACATAACTGAGTGTTAGGGTTCCATTTTATTGTGCACCCACCTCTGTGCACAATAAAAGCATAATTAATATATACTGTGTATATGTATGTGTATGTATGTATATATATATATATATAATAACTATGTACATTATTGTTATATTTTTTCTTTGTATAGGTTTATCTTTAGTTATAAAACATTTTTTTTAAAGAATGCAGTACTGAAAAAATTTGAAATGCGTTACCTTTTTCTTTAGTAAATCCCTCAGAGATATATTTTTTCTAACTCACAGATCTTGAACAAGCACTACACCTTTAATCTTCTGTCACTGAAGAAACTCAGAAGACTGGAGGAAAAGTTAACCTGGTGGAAAAAAAACATCTGTGTAACAATTCCTATTTTGGTGTTTTGGGAAATGGAAGCATCTACATCATTTCAAAGCAGAGAGATCAATACACAGAGCTTCACGTTTTCAAAGAATGTTACCATGTTGCAAAAGACATTCAGGGAGTTGAACTCCTTTCGGTGTAAAATAGCATTGCTGGTGTGAATGGATATTACCTGAAAGCCTACCAGCTCCAGAGAATTGTTCATTTAATGCTAGATAATAAAATTACCTTAGGTTTAGCTGTTCAGTTGAAAAACATGCCAAGATGGTATTTGACTGCTTAAGGGAGAATATAGAAGAGATAGCAATCATACTTTAATGAAACCTGCAATAACTGTTAAGTGCTTAAATGTTACTCTACATAAATGTTAAAAACATTTTAATGGCAGGAAAATTGCAAATTATTTCTGTTACTTTTGGGTGATCAATGTTTTTATTTATTGTTTTAAGTTTCTAGACAACTCTGGAATTCTAAGAAGTAACGTAGTTCTTAAATTGACACATATTTTTGCACAAGTATGCAACCATGGGACCAATTAATTTGAACTAAGTTTCTCAACTGAGTATATACAAGGGTACGAACACATGAATCTGCAATCCTTATTTGCATATGCTAGACTAACAAATTTCTCTGTAGGAAAAAAACTCATCTCTTAGCTATTATGTTATATATTTAGTAAATCTGATAAATTCTATGTCTATCCAGAGCAAGGCAAAAACAAAAACTTTGGGGGCTGATTGACTATAGAAATAATTTTAAAGTTGACCCCATATATTTTCAGATACTCAAATATGGGCAGAGAAATTTGGGGAAAAAATCTTGTACACACAGCTGGATGTTAACCAATTCAGTTGGGCCAGCGTAAAAGTTGGTCAAGTAGTGAATCATCCACATATCTAAAGCTATACAGTATATACTATTTTTAGCAGCACAAATAAGCAAATAAAAGCAAACCTTGTTTTGTTCATTGTGTTTGTTGGCTGCTTGCAGTAGTTGTTATGAAAGGTGCTGCAATCTTCTAGCAGCAAGGCTAGTGTGTTAAATGTTTTGCTGCTATATGTACTGGTGCAGCGTGAGTCGGTAGATATACATGTGGTTATGTCCTGGTTTTGCATTGTAATTTGCAGCTGCTTGTTTAGTTGCTGTGAAAACTAAAATATTGTAAACTTTTTCACAGTGACTACTGCAAACTGCCAACAACTACAATGCAAAACCAAGACAAGCAAATTTGAATTTTAGGAAAAATACCACATGTATATCTACCAACTCACATAGCACCATGACATGTAGCAAAGATCAAAGTCATAGCTTCAGCAGCAAGGTATTTATAAGGTTACAGGAAGGCTGTCATAAACCTTATTGCTGAAGCTAAGACTGTAGTATGTAAAAAAGCGATTAGTGAAGTATGTAAACATTTTATTAGTAAATGTGTAAATAATAGCACATAAGACTTCTCTCTGACACCCACGTCAACATTTGCCCCCTAGACCCTGTTCCCTCAACACTACTTTGGGGTCTTGCTCTATCCTATACTCTCTTACTCACATTTTCAATCTTTCACTCTCTACAGGCATATTTCCTTCCCCTCTAAAGCATCTAAAACCCTCACTGAACCTTACCAACCTTAATAATTTCAGACCTATCTTCTTACTCCCATACACCTCTAAACTACTAGAATGCCTTATCTACAACCGTCTGAGTCGCCACCTCGCTAATAACAACCTTTTGGACCCCTTACAGTCCAGCTTTTGCCCCATAAACTCCAATGAAACTGCCCTCCTAAAACTCACCAATGACCTACTAACTTCTAAAAACAATGGTCACGACTCCTTACTCTTGCTATTAGACCCTTCTGCTGCTTTTGACACTGTTGACCACCCGCTGCTCCTCAAAAAACTCCACTCACTTGGCCTACAAGATTCTGCTCTCCCATGGTTCTCCTCCTACCTAGCTAAGCTCTCCTTTAGTGTCACCTACAAATCTAACTCCTCCCCTCCTCTTAATCTTTCTGTAGGGGTCCCCCATGGTTCTGTCCTTGGACCCCTTCTCTTCTCCATCTACATTTCCTCCCTTGGTCAGTTAATAACCTCATATGGCTTCCAATACCATCTCTATGCCGATGACACTCAAATATATCTCTGCACTCCACAACTCACCCCCTCTGTGTCCTTGTGTGCCACTAATCTACTAGCTGACATATCCGTCTGGATGTCATAACACTTCGTAAAACTCAGCCTTTCAAAAAATTAGCTCTTGATATTGCCTCCCGCCCGTGCACCTTCCCCCTACATTTCCGTTGAGAATGATAACACAGCTATACATCCCTCCCCTCATGCCAAGGTCCTAGGTGTCATCCTTGACTCGGACCTCACCTTTCTACACCACATTCAATCACTATCCATATCTTGCCGCCTTCACCTTCATAACATCTCCAAAATACGCCCCTTCCTCACCAATAAAATTGCTAAATTACTCATCCACTCCCTTATCTCCCGTCTTGACTATTGCAACTCACTCTTCATTGGCCTTCCACTACACAGGCTATCCCTCTTCAATCTATCAGGAATGCAGCTGCTAGACTCATCCACCTGACCAACCGCTCAGTGTCTGCAACCCCACTCTGTCAATCCCTACAGTGGCTGCCACTCGCCCAAAGGATAAAATTAAAAATATTAACAATCACTTATAAAGCCATCCACAACTCCGCCCTGGCTATATCTCAAACCTTGTCTCAAAATATCACCCTAACCGTCCCCTCTGTTCCTCCCAAGACCTCCTGCTTTCCTGCTCCCTTGTCATCTCCTCCCATACTTGCCTCCAGGACTTCACTAGAGTCTCTCCCATCCACTGGAACTCTTTACCCCAACCTGTCCGTCTATCTCACACCTTGACTGCCTTTAGGTGTTCTGAAAGGACACCTAAAGGCAGGACTGAAAAACATGTAACATATATACCTTATAAATATGAGCTTGGCAAAATTGACTTTACTTCTGTAACAGCTAATGGAGTCTTCCCCCTTCTGCAAATTTGTGATGATTGTGGTGTACCACAGTGGCAGGTGCCCACCTGCCATTTTTTCACCATGTGGTCAGTAGCAGGGTCCACATGACCACAAACACATGGTCTGACATCATTTTTGGAAACGTTACAATTGCTTCTCATTTCAGTGGGTAAATTTGCATGGCACCTGGAAAGGATATAGGACACCTGAAGGACAAAAGCCACACTTGGGCAAAGGTTCTCTAAGCTCTTCAACGGCAGGCCCCATTCCATCTTGTAGCTGGAAATATTGTATGTGAAAACAGCAGCATCCTGCTGTCAGCCCTTCAGTGGAAATGTCATACACGTGCCTTGCCTGTCATACTTCAGCAGCCTGGTGGTGCAGCAGATGCTTGCTTCCAGGATATCCTGCAGCAGGCCAGAAAAGTGTGCAGCCACTTCAGGCAAGCATACCCAGCTAGTGCTCACTTGGCTAAAATTAATCAGCAAAACAACCTTCATAGGAAATATAAATGTTAGTTATAAGATGCAATTCAGAGTGTGCTGGAGACAATGAGCATATAAATGTAACCATTGCTATCCCTGTAGTAATAATAATTATATTTATTTGTTCCTTCCCTCCAGCTGTCTCTTGAATTGTATCATTGTATTTCCTTAGTAACATGCATTTATTTTCTGTAATCCTTATTGCCATATAGTGGCCAGATTGGGGTATTTTCCTCTTTCACTCTGTTCTTTGTGAATATACCTACTGAAGAAAACAAGACCATAAGAGAAATTACATTTAGAACATTTACATTTGCCCCATCATATCAACAGTTGCAACAGTTGCACAATATAAACGCAACACTATCAAACTAATAATTTCAGTAAAAAAATACACTTGTTAATTTTAGTGCACAAAAACACAATATAATACCCTTTTTTGCAGAATATAAATGATGAGGTTGTGCGCCTGTGAAACGGCGAAGAAGTACCCCAAATTGTCCATAGACGATGCTCTAAAAGCCTGTACAGGTCATTAGTTTAGCTAACCATAACTATTGGTCCAGGAACTATTGTTTACTCTGGTGTACCTGGTGATATACAACATATTTGGAGCATTTGTCGTTTTCATACGTAGGTGTATCTGACGCTTGTTGGCGTTAATATGTGCACTGGAACGGGGGACTTAAAAAATGTTGGGGGGTGTTTTGATTTAACTTTATTTTTTTAAAATTTTAAAAACTTTTTTTTACCTAACTTCCTTGTTATAACATAGGGGGGCTCACAAGCATGGCTAAGTAGAAACTGCCTGGAGGAGTTTTTTTTTTCCGATCTTTGGATGTAACATATATTGTATTCAATATATGTTACATAACATAACAATCGCTTAGAATGTCAATGTCAACCAGAGCATTCAATGTTTCCTCCTACTAACCACTACATCCCTACTTCATCCCTATGATATAGAGGTAGGCGGGAGAAAATGGGGATCCCTGTGGGGGCAACTGTGTCATATTTTGTACAGAGGTGCTAGCATGTTGCCTTGCAGCATTCCATTCTTTGTAACAAATGTGTGTGTATAATGGATATAAACAACATTACTCAGGGTGATAATCAAACACTCACACTCAAATTCTAAAAGTAATTTTTCTGGTGTACCCATTCTGGAATAAGCAAGGTGAGTAGCAGATCAAATCTTAGGGGAAAAAAGCACATTACAGTCAGCATGAAAACATCACTTGGTAAAACATATTTACAGTATCAAAAGCAAGCACATAGGATGGTCTCATTTATTATATGGAATACCCAGACATATATGAAATTGTTCAGATCTTCCAAGAATATGCAAAATTAGCCTCTGGATTTTCACCGCAGAAGAATCAGAAGAACCCAATATCTCATGGGTTGTCTGGAATGCTGCATCTGCTTCCAAGTCCTAATAGATAGGCTTAAGATGAAGATAGTAAAGAAAAACCCAAAATGGAAGCAAGAAATTATGAAAATGAAAAAGATGAAACCACATGCAAAAAGCACATAACACATCTTATAGTGCATTCTATTTTAACCTCACGTATTAAAATGTGTTAAAATGTATTATATGCTTTCAGGAAAACACAGGTCTATTTTCTAACATGAAGGTGTAAATGAGTCCTAACAGGCAGCCCATTTATATTTAATGCGCTGGCAGCACACCTTAACACCCCCAGAATTGGAGATGCACCTTTTTTTAATGTGGCGCAACCCATTGACTGCTAATGTGTAGTGCATTGATGTGTAATTTAAAATTAGTGGCATCACACAGCACCATGCATGCATTTGTTGCCATGCATTGTGGTCAAGTGCAGATAAATGTGCTGTTTACTGCATTTTACAATAACGCAACTATATAAATAGGCCCTTGAAACCTATGGAGGAAAGGTGATTAATTTACATTTTCCTTAATACATCAAAATTGGATAGCAGCTCACACAAGAGCATGCAATGGGAATATTGTGATAAGTGCCTCGAGATGTTAGTAGTGTGCTGGTGAAACGCAAGGCTGATTCCTTTTATAAAACTTTGTCTTACTTATATCACCAGCATGAATCTCGTGTGATTTATGTCATTGTCTGAATTATATTAAGTTCTACAGGATCCAGTTCACAGGACATCAGTCTTTCACAAACCCCACTTCTGTTTTTTTTAACTGGCCCGAGAATGATTAAAGGAAATCTGTCAGTTTAAAAAAAGCTGCAAATATAAATTGTGATTTATGAATGTGATATAACAGTCTGGAGTCAATCTACATTAATTCAGCCGACTCCCAGCTATCTACTGGAAGTGATTTGGGGGCATTACACCTCACCTCCAGGAGCACATCAGCATGCCACCCCCCAAGACCCACCACCTGACACCTCTGCCTTATATCCGGGGTTGCAGTGCTCCTCCTGTGGGCCCAGGATGGTCATGGCAAGTGTCAGCTGCTACAGGGGAGGGAGACCAGTGAACATCTGCTGTGGCCAGAAATGAAGCTACACTGAGTATAAATTAAGCAGGCATATACAGATTCTGTATATGAACATATAAACTTACATTTTTTGTTAGCTTTCATCTTCATATTTTCATAAAAATGGCTGTCTGTATGCTCTGCAAGCAATTTGTGTATATAACATCTCTCCATCCCCCATTAATTAGTATTCATAGTGGCAATCCCCCCTGGACAGTGTATTGTGTGCAAAGGCAGAGCTGGTGTTTAGTGATTGTGTTACACAGAATCACAGGGAGGGCAGCAGCTGTTTACAGCCTGCTTTACAATCAAACCCCCATCTCAGACTGAGTTTCCTGTGGAGAAAATGTTGAAGTTGTAGGATTCACAGAGAATGTTCTTGCAAGAAAGGGTCCAATGCAAGAAAGGGTGTCAGCAGGCCCGGATTCCCCACAAGTCCACCGGGCCAGGCCTCGGGGCGGCAGGGCGCAGAGGGGCGGCAGCAGTGTGGAATCCCCCGCCGGAGGGTAAGTTGCCTTCTACATTTAGTTCTGCTTTGGGAAGGCAGGACTAAATGTAGTGTGGGGAAGCCGCTTGTTTGTTTACAAGTGATCGCGTGTAAAATGTGTGCAGCCTGTCCGTCCTCCCCTCCTCTCCCCCCCCCTCCGCACCTACCTCTCTCCTCTGGTTCTGTCCTCCCCCCAGCCGCCGAGTCTCTCCTCACTGGCCAACGATGTGGGGAGCAGAGCAGCAGGGTTAAAACTAACCCTGCCACTCCGTGTGTATACAGTGAGAGGGGAGAGCTGTGCTCTTTCTCTCTCAGCTGTCACCGGAGTTCCAGCACAGTATTGTGCTAGAACCCCTGTATTGGAGGTGACAGGTTTAATAAAGAGAACCTGTCACCTCCAAAGGCTATCACACTGGGGCTTGTTAGCTAGCTCCTGTGTGTTAGCAATAAAGTTAAGTGAAAAAAAAAGGTTATTATAAAAAACTCACCAGGCACACATACAAATCTGAGACAAGATTTTACAGCTGCTGTTGGTTTTGCTCTAAATAGTACCAGAGACAAAAGGCATGAGGTAAAAATGCATATATTAAATCTGTGGTATGCATAATTAAATAGTTTATTGAGGGCAGTTTGCAAACAGTTTCTATTCTCTTTTGGAAATTCTTGTCAATAATAACCTTATAATTCAAAGAAATCCATCACATGGGTGGCTTATTTGGGTCATTAGGAACTTCCTGCCTCATCATTGCCATCATTTGTTTTTCTTTGTATAACTTCTCAATTAGTCTTCTTGCTCCAAATAGACTAAAGCAGAATTAGTCACCACCAAGATTCCCACTTGTTTCCATGCCAACAGACTAAAATGTAGCACACGCAAGTGGGGATTTCTCGGCGAGCAACATGTTTCTTTCTGACCCCATTTTAGCTGGCTGACTTTAGTCACATGTTAAGTTATATTTTGTACGGGTTTGGAAGATACACTGAATGAATGCAGATTTTTTTTTTTTTAAAAGGTTACTTTTCAGTCAGGCCAAATATTATTGTTTTATTGATGAAAACCCTAGTGTGCTCTGTGAGGAACCATGTATCCCATTCTTGCATACTGACCACACTGTGATACCAGTCAATTGTGTGAGCCCACTGCAGGACAGAAAGAAATCAGAGCACACAGTTTATGTGCCTGCAATTGCAGTTTAAAAGTTCCTGTGCTTCAAAGAGCACTGGGGTAAAAGAGACGAAACATGGTTCCACTAAATTAAATATGTATTTTAAGGTTATTCCATGTGAACATTTGTTAAAGTTATAACATGTGGTCTCACAAGACTAAAGAGTATGAGATTTTGATTGGGCTTTAAAGTAAACCTACCACAAATACAGACAGTTAAAATTAAGCATTTGATGAAAAAGCATAAACAAAGGTTACCCTCACTGAAAACTGTATGACAAAGTGTTTAGAAGAGCCACAGATGTAAATAGATGATTTTTTTTGCAAGTCTCACCTTTTCATGTGCAAGTAGTGCTTGCTACCAATAGCTTCTGGCTCCCAAACTTCCCAACTGAAACTTAATTATGGTGGAAATCCTTCTTGACCAAGAGGGAGGCTCAGGAGACGGGGGGGGGGGGTGAAAAAAAACTAATTTTACAGTAATCCAGCTGTCCATTCCTCTGAATCTAATAATCTCTTTCACATTAGATTTGGCATGAAACATGGAAGCCACCGCTTGTAAATGTTTTCATTCCAAAGTCAGTTTGAATTGACCAAGTTCATTTCCACCTGTGTAAGTGATTAGCATATATTTTGGTAATGAAGAGGTGCAGTGATGATATATACATGTGCACATTTTCATGACTCACATTTCAGGCTTTTTTTTATTTTTTATGAAGGTTTTATTAGGCCTGAAGCCTAAAAATTGAAAATTTTCTCCAAAGGAAATTCAGTCTGACATCAGGTGTCAGACTGTAATCAGCTTCCCCCCCTCCCTGTTACCCATTGTAACACAATCACTAAACACACAATACACTGTCCAGGAGAGGCAGGCGGGGGGGGGTATGCTGTACACACATTGCTTGCACAGCACAGAGGCATCCATCTGAATAAGAATATAAAGAGTAAAGCTAGCAAAACTAATGTAGGTTTCTGTTTTTATATACATCAACTGCTTCATGTCCGCTCAGTGTACATTGATGACATATGTTTTCTTTTAAATACCTGTGTAAAGGTGGAAATGGGCTTAAAGTCTTTACACTGTTTTCAACAAATGTATTTCAAGTGAATTTGTTTGCTGCATTTTTAGCTGTGTTATGAAAGGCCAGAAAGCACTTAACATACTTGCAGAATCAGCTTTCTGGCCTACAAGCAGTTAAAACATTTGTAAGGACAGGTTTGGTTTCATTCAGGACTAGAGTGGATGGATTTGGCCTGCACCTAAGGTAGCATCGCATTTTTCCACATATTAAATTCTCTTTCCTTCTCTTACAAAATGAAAAAATCAATACAACATCAAAAACATGCATTTATATGAACAGCATCATCAGGTTCCTATCTTTGAGTGAGCCAGCAATTGTATTCTTATCTTTAACTGGGCCAGCAAAGTAATAGCCAGTGTAAGGCCTTAGATGTATCTTTTCTCCCAGTACTGACAAGGATTTTAGACTCAAGTTAATATATATTTTCCATAGTTATGGACTTGGATCGTTTTGCGCTAAATACCACACCACCACACAGCAGTGTGGCTTCAATGTGATTTTGCAAAAGCATGAAAAGCATGCAACAAAAACTTCTTATATACACAGTATATACAGTATATACAGTCATGGCCAAAAATATTGGCACCACTCCATTTCTGTCAGATAATGCAGCACTTCGCACAGACAATTGTTGCACTATAAATACATAACATAAATGACTAGACATTAATAATGACAAATAGACAAAATTGGATATGAATTGGCCACAGCCTTTATTAAAATAAGTAATATATCAATTATAACTGTAATATTAAAATAACTTAAAGACCAACCAATTAATGAAAAACCGGCTTAGCCACTCCGACTCAAGCCATAAATTAAAAGTGAAATCAAAATCACTCCGCTCAACAACTTAACCAAAACAGAACAACTGGTTTACCCACTATGACTCAAGCCAAAAATATATATCAACATATAAATAACCAAGCAATTCATATAGAAATAGAAAAAACTACTCCATCTCGGGAGATAAATATCTGACAAAAAAGGCCATGACTGGGGGAGGTGTTGGTGCTTTGGATGGCTGCCTTCAACTGACTAACAATTTTTTTGCAAGTCCCAACAGCTGTAAGACAACTGACGAGGCACTCAGGACCTGCACATACGTGGGATGTCAGTTAAGACTGCCAACTCAAAAGAGAGCAAATATACATGCACGCATCGGTATGGCTGACATAATCCCAAGGTGGGAGCATCACATATATCTATGAGCAACAAATGGGCAATTGTAGCAATACCCTGCCAAAAAATGGGCAAATGTGACAATAATGAGGTAGCAAGCTGACTAGCATAGCAATATATGCTTAACAATGGACAATTGTGTCAATACTCTAGGGAACAACTGGTCAAAAGGTACAATATGTAGGCATTAAATAGGCAGTAGAGTAATAATTTGGCAACAAATGGGCAATTGTTACAATACATAGCTAGCTAATGAGCATTCACAGCAATAATAGCACATAAACAATTGTGACAATACTTGGGCAATATACAAGAAATCTTGAAAATACAGGGGTAATAATTTGGCAATGATAGCATATATTTTGTTAAATGCAGGGGCAACCACTAGACCCCGGTCTGCCTCCACCCACCTCCTTATCTCTACTTCTGACATTGCCAATAATCTCCTTCTACTTATGACCACATGTGTTCTCTGTGTGGTCAGGGGGATATGCTGTACAAGAAGAAAACACAGCCCACGATTCCTCCCAGCCCTCAGTGTGAATGGAGTAGTCACCCTAATAGCACTACTCCAGAAGGCTGACCAAAAACCCAGCAAATATATTAATTAACCAAGTAATTTCCAAAGAGTTACCAGCCATTTCAAAGGAGTTACCAGCTATGTGTATGAATGATGAAGGCTGAAGTTATGACTTGATTACACTGTCCTATCAATGACTTAATTATGGATTTATTACATGCTAACAATGAGCTGTATATCTCTATCATATGCGTATAGTTGCAATTTAGACAACTTTAGAAATATGTTTTTTTGCAAAAAATTATAAATTATTTTTCCTTTCAAAGTGATTTTAATTAATACATATTTCTGTTTGGAAGATGTATGTGCCTTTACTCAAAAATAATAAAACCTATGATCGCAGACATCAGCAGCCAAAAAAAGTGGAGTGCACATAAAGATGCAAGCAATATCTATAAACAAATACTTTAAAACTGGTACTTTATGACTCATCCGGTTTCTAAGATTGTTTCCTCAAATGACTGTTATATTTAGCAATATGCTGCCAGTGTAGAGCAAAAGATATCCAATGACTTCTACAAACACAGTATGTGTCTACGCTATCAAAGTTGAGTAGATTCCTTCCACGGTAATTTTAAGCTAAATCAAAGTTTAGTTTAGTAACTATAATAAAAATGCAAATAACTCCAATGATAATAATAATAATTAAGGTCTCAGGGAAGTAATGCTGATTTTGAAACACAAACCATCTGCCCAGACATATTCAAACGAAAATTATTCTAAGGCTTCTGGCAAAATATAACGGAACAAAATACTTTCAAAAGCTTAGTTTTGTTGTTTAAATTTTATGTCTGGCTATAAGCACTGGCACATTGCTTTGCTTGCAAAACACAATTGGGTTTATTCAACAAAGCAGCAAGCACTTCAGTAATCCCCAGAAACCTGTGACATAGAAATAGGGCATAATAAGAAAACCTATGTGGGCCTCTTTCTAGTTTTCTGCAGATAGAATGGGCCAACGGTATCATTACTTCAACTGGCTGCAGCAGAGAGGCCCTTATATGACTCTGTCACCAAATGTGTCAGGTGTAGTGGAGGCATCATTCGGAAGTTAATCTGGTTACGATATTGGGTGGTTACCAATGTTTTTGGGGAACAGACAGGGTGAACTCAAAATCATCTGTTTTGAGATGTGTCAGTGCCACATTGTTCCAGTATGTTATTGAAAGTAAGCAGGGTGTGGGAAGCAGAACCAGACCATCCACAAGGTAACCTAGGCAGAAGCCTATGTTCTGGTGCATATCTAAGGGGCTCAGCTACAACCTTGCTCCTGCAGTAAACCAGGGGGATAGTGCAATTGGTCAGTCCTGTGTACTTCAGTCAATGGTACTGTGTACTCAGTCCTGTCAGTTCACAAATGAGTATGCTTTTGCATGGGGTTGGTCTCTGATGGGGAAGGGCTATGCACATGCACAAAACACAAATGTAGTGGCTTTGTGGTGCCTAATGCAATCCATATCAATGTCAATCAAAGAGGTGGGAAGAATATTGTAGGTATTTTATCTCTGATAACACTAAATAAAACATATTATCAAAAATGTTGCTTCCTGAAAAACTCTTGGTAATTATGAAAGATCCCTTCAAGCTAAACACAGATATAATTTCAGTATGACTGTATCACATAAAAAAATCTTGAGAAATATGAAACTACCTTTTAATCACTATAATGTGTTTAATCACATAATGATAATTTATATATAATATAATTTCTGATATAATAATTTCTGATAGGTAGCACGTGTTCAAGCACGTGTTGTGCTGCTTATTTAAATTTGTACTCAGTGCAGGCTAGCTGGTTAGTGTGCTGGGAAATGTTGTGCTTTTGTACTGTGTATAGCCCTTCCATGTGCACCTTACTTTATAGCTAGTTATGAACCAGTGCCTAGTTCATAACTGTCTGGATCCACCCAGCTGCATGAGTGACAGCGGGCTCAGCCTATCTAGAGGCAGAGCCAGCTGTGTCCGCCCCTCCCCTGTCCATTCCTCCACTCAGCGCTGGAAGATCAGAGAGCGGGGGGGGGGGAACTCTGTGGGGAGCGGTGACTAACAGTCACCACTCTCTGCAGGGAGATGATCGGAAAGTGAGCGAGGAACAGTATATGTTTGCTCACTTCCCGATCAATAGAGCAGACCTGTGACAGCTTCTTTGTTACAGGTAGGCTCTAACTATGAGGATGAGTGGAAAGAACTCACCTCATAGTCCTCCTTTAACTTATCTGGCAGTGATTAACTTATCTGGCAGGCTACTCAGCAGTGAGTAGCCTGCCCGAGGTTCGGCTCAGCCGATCCAGATGTTGGATCGGCTGAGTCGAACTCCTTCTGCACTTCGGGTCGGCCAGGTGACACCCGGCCTCGGGACGCCTCTGGCTGATACCACTACTTGGGGAAGGGAGTTCCAAAATGTTACTGCTGTAACAGAAAAGAATCCCCTTTGCAGTTTGAGGTTAAACCTTTTTTCCTCCCATTTTAGATGGTGGCCTCTTGTCTTCTTAAGTGAACTAACAGTAAACAGTTTGTTACTGATGTTATCATCACCATTAAAAAATGTGTACATTAGAAGCATGTCCCTTATTAATTGCTTCACTTCCAGAGTAAACAAATTACATTTTTGCAATCTTTCCTCATAGCTTAGGTACTCCAGCCCCTTCAATAGTCTTGTTGCCCTTCTCTTGACTCTCCCCAGCTCAAGGACATCCTTTCTGTGGCTCAGTGACCAAAATTGAACTGCATACTCAACTTGTGGCCCTAACCAGTGTTTATTTGAGTAAACTCTATCCCAAAGGGATTTTTTCACAGTGTGGGACAAATTTACAGGACCAGGTTTGCCCCATAGTGGTTATTCTGCCAAATGTGAAGAAGTTCCCAATAACCCACAAATAAATTGTCATAGCTGGGGGCAAACATGGATCCCACAGCTGTCACCCTACACTGTATATAGTATACAAATTGTATAGCTTCCAAAATAAAGTTAGCTTGTCCTGAATTAAAGGACCCAGAAGATAACAAAAAATGTTGTATGGCTTGAAGGCCAAATATGTGCTCTATAGATCTGTATAACGATGATACATCTAGGGATACCCATAGATAACCCTCTCTCTTTGGTGGTGTTGTAAGATGTTTAACATGTGACTGAAGTCACGGCCAAAGGAAGGTAGTTCCCAAACTAATGGTTGAAGGAAGTAATCAATCTATCTGGCCAGATTATATGTAAGGCAATAATTTCCAGCATTTCCTGTATCAAATGTCAGATTTAATTTTTTTTTTTTTTTTTGAGCCATCCCTCTTTGTGAGCTGATATGAGTGGTAATATCTGTGGAAAAACGGATTAACATATGAACTGCTAGGGCAAAGGAAGTATTTGGAATATGAGGGATATGTGCTTGAGGAAAAGAAAACCTGGGACACTGAGGAATAATACAAGTGTCACTGAGCTTTATTTGACCTACTAACCTACTGATGGTCTAAACTTTCTGGTGAGTGCAGTGTGAGGAAGTTTATATTACATGCACAAAGGGGAAGCGGAGAGTGGCTTACTATATACTTCTTGAAATTTGAGCACACTGTTTCTGCACACCTTTGGACATATTTATTGGGACTGCGAGGGCACAGTGTATTTTATTACTGCTATATTATACTTTATATTGAACTCTTTTAATTCTTTGGAGGCTTAAGGGATTTAAATATATTTGTCATCAATATATCTTTTTTTATTTTTAAGCACAGTGCACTTTTGAATTTCATGAATAACTGCATGTTGCACAAATAACTATATATACAGAGTGTTTTTGGAAATGATCAACATTCTAAGGGCCAGATTCACAAGGACACCCAAACTCTCCATATATTCAGATGGGGTACACAATCTATGGTCTTGTATGTATTATTATGTATGTATGTATTAATGAATACCGAGCTGCATTAATTTGTGCTTTTTAAATCTGGCTAGAGTTCAGCTTTAAACAACCCTACATTTCTATTTTGTCAACTGAATGAATAAGTGTCTAGAGAAAAGATATTCAATATATAATATATTCAGCTCTGCAACTGATGTATTGACTCCTTGAGTTCCACCATATTACTTTTGTTTCTCCATATTTTAATTATTCACATGTGTATCTTAAAATTCAGGCACATTATGAAAAGAAATTATATGATGTCCATCATGGCAAATATTCAAATACTTTATTGCTTTACATAACTACATAATAGCTTTGTCATGGTGATATCAATTCCTTTGCTGCAATGTTTTACCTCAGTGACGATACTGTGAATAACAGGTACAAATTTAATCCTAATTATACCTTACTATTCTCTCTCAGGTCAGTAATTATTCCTGAATGATCTCATGGTTATTTCATCTGACACACTTAAATTACAGAATCTAATTGTTATAAACACAAAACAAAGAGGAATGCTGTCATGTATCATAGTCCTACTATTTTATAAGGTTTAATCCTACAAATCACTACACTGTAACTCCATTCCTAACCTTTTATTTTTACTAGACATGCGTGAATCAAGCAAAGTTCAGTTACTGGATAGGCACCAAACCTAGGAAAAAATTGCTAAACTCAGGTGATGGGACACTGGCAAATCAGTCAAAGCTACAGAACAGCCCTGCATGGCCTCTCCCATGCCCACCTAATTATTAGTGCAAAACGAGTAGAGTTCTCTTAATTTTAGATTGACCTCCAAGAAGGATTTCATAGGTAATTCTGTGTGTTGGGTTAACTGTGTTGCTTGATAATATTTACTGATGTGAGGCACTCCCAGGCCTCAAGATAGTTTTGGTTAATACATAGTGGAATTGGGGAGTCTGGGTCTTTATAATTCCAGATTAATTTGTTGATTTCTCTTTGTGTGATGCATAGAACATGGGAGGGGACAGGGACTGGAAGGACTCTAAAGGGGTAAAATAATTTGGGGTGAAATGTGTCATCTTTATTGCTGCTATGGGACCTAACCCATAATTAAAAGTGCTAAGGATTCCATGATCAATGGGAAGAGGGGAGGGACAGTGGATTTGCTTGCCTAGTACTGTGTGTTATAGGAAATGGGGCAGGTTTAAACATTGACTACTGCAGGCAAACGTAACGTAAACGTACGTAAAACAGGTATGACCATGATATAGCATCACATGCCTATTGTATATCAATGGAGAGTAGCATTGAAGGAATGTTACATTATCTAGTGGAGTGGGCAGACAATAACAGTTTCCATATGTGTAGTAGTCGAGTTACGGAACGGAAAGCCAGGGGACTCTTTCAGCTTTTATGAGTTACAATCCTGATTAGGGGAGGAGGGAGGGATTAACCCATTCATGCGCTGCCATGGAGCTGGACAGGAAAGGAAAATTGCGGTAAGTATGAAATACAATTTTCCTGTTGTCTTATTTTCTTAAAACCTCCCCGTCCTTATTTCTAAGATGTCCTATACCCATATTTGGCATTGATTTTTTTTATTTAGCTTAGCTAACAGTGGGAATGCACATATCTCCCACTAGCGCTAGTGTAAGGCAGCATAGGCAGAGCTCACAAAGATCTCTCTGTGAGTGGATCAGTGATACAGAGTGCAGCAGCACTTGTCACTTAACATTCCTCACATAACAGCAACAGTCCTCAGTGCCTGGGAAGCTGTGAGGGAGCGTGGCTGTGGCTTATCAGGCTTTCCATCCAATCAGGAAGCCAAGTGGGTGGTCACATGGCCACCTAACAGGCTCCTAGCTTCATTACTGCACCCCTGCTGGAAGAGATAAGGGACAGTTAAGGAGATGGGAATCCGGAATACCTCAGGTTTGTGTGTATATATATATTGTACAGGACACCGGGGCTGGGTCCTGGAAGGACACTATATTTCCCCTCTGTTTGGACTGTGGTCCCTTTAACCAGTTGACATCCGCGGTGTTAAACCCCCTTCCCATCCAGGCCATTTTTCAGTATTCAGCACTGCGGTACTTTGACTGACATTAATTCCGTCATGCAGCGCTGTACTGAAATGAATTTTATACCCTTTTTTGGGGACAGATAGAGCTTTCTTTTGGTGGTATTTATTCACCACTGGGGTTTTTATTTTTTTACTATATTAAGGAAAAATCACCGAAATAAAAAAAAAAACAGTTTCCCCTATATTAAATGATAAAACATTTATTATTACCCAATTTTTTGGTAAAATATAAAAGACGGGGTCACGTCGGGTAAAAAGACACCAAAAATGTCAAGCCTTAAAATTTTCAGATCAGATATATATATGTGTGTGTGTGTGTGTGTGTGTGTGTGTGTGTGTGTGTGTGTATTTGTACTTATGTGTGCACAGCCTAATACAATAGGTTGTGCACACCTATGGTAGGGTATACAGAATTTGTAACAGTATTTCAAAGGGATTATGGTGTATCTGAAATAAAGAAGGGTATTCAGCAAAAATAGAAGACCCCTTGCACATGGGAAACAATGTGAATGCTATATGCAGTGAACAGAGTAATGATAGGAACAGCAGTTGGTAATAAATCAGTGGTAGAAGATATACTCATGTGTTGGTGGTAAAACTAAGGAAGATAAGGCAGGACACATACAGTGTTGTAGGGTGGCATTTCATAAGCTGACTGATGGTGAGTGGGATGAGCATAGTCTTTATGTTGTGCCATGGTACCCTGCACTCCTTGTGGGGAATGTGTTGAGGAAAGGAGCTCCTTCCATGTTCTACAGACCTTTTGATGACCCTTAAAATGTTACTACTATGATGCTAATATAATATAATAAATATAATATGATAAAATAACATAATATGAAGATCAGATAATAACTAGTACACACAAAATAAATCATAGATCCGGGTTCAATTCATTGGGGTTGATTTACTAAACACATGAACACGCCATGCAAAAACACGCCGACTGTGCGCGCATATACGCTTGGCGCAGAAGCGTATGCAGAAGCGTGATTCATGGCGTGTTTATGTGCAGATGCTTGATAAATAGCACAAACACGCGCGCATGGCGTATTACATTTCCAAGGATTCAATGGGGATGTGCAACAACCATGAGCATAATTCCCTGAGGGAAGCCCAGTGGCTCAGGGGTTAGAGCTACTGCCCCACAGCACCCATGTCCCCGTCCCCCCAAAGGAAAATTCCGTACAGCTATCACTGTGTGCTGGCCTCAGTGATCGAGAGCGGCCATCCCTCTCCTCAGCGCTCTCCTCTCAATGAGAGGAGAGCGCTGAGAAGAGTGATCGGTGTAGCTGCTTTCTGGGTGATCCGCTCAGTACCCCTTCTAATGTTCCTCCCAACAGAGTGGAAGTTGTGGCCCCCTAACCGTCCATGTGCGCGTGTTTGCTAGAATTACGAAGAAATCGTGCAGGATTGGCGTGGTCGTGTTTCTAGGATCAAAAAACGTGTGAACTTGCTCATGCACATGCGCAGTTGCCTGGAGCACATCCGAACACGGCACTGGTGTGTAAGTACCTTATTTTGGAATACTGTCTTTTACCAGTTTGTAAGTGTTATGTAGAATGTTTGTATGCACAGAAGCATAGCAGTAACATATGTATGATTTGCACATGTATGGCAGTAGTAGAAATATGATTCTAGCACTTGCAATTTTTTATTATAGTGGCGTGCAGCCGATGGCGCATATTACACGACACGCGCGTAAGTAAATACATAAAAACGCGCCATGCCTGCGTGAAACCGCGCAATGATGTGCGTGTTCGCTTGGTAAATGCATTTTTGCGGGTTAAAACGCGCACGCAGCCTGCGCGTGTGCGTGTTGGGCTTCGTAAATCAGCCCCATTGTCACAATTTGTCATAGAATGCCAACATTTTGGGGCCACGCAGGGCCCCTTCTTCAGGTCGACATAGTAACATTTTATAGATGTGTATTGAGTAGGGGAAGCTTAGAATTACCCTCATGATTGTATTGTTCTCTGTCTCCCCACTAAAAAGATTCTCCTTACTTTCTAACACTTAGGAGGTTATTCACAAAGTTGCCAAAGGCAGCCGAGTGAATAACTGAGCCAAAGTGAACATCTGGATCGGCTGAGCCGAAGCTCAGGCAGCTTAATCGCTGCCGCTCGCTCCTATTCTCATAGGGGCCAAACGGCAGTGAGTGAATAGCCGAATGCTTCTGAGCGGCATTAGGCTCGGCTATTCTGTATTAAAATTATTTAAATAAATATTTAAAAAAATGAGAAAAGTTGAGAAAATAATAAAAACATTTAACCATACCAGACCCTTTAGGTCTGGTAGGAAAGTTAGGAGGGACCCCATTAAAAAGAAAAAAAAGCGTGGGGTTCCCCCGCCAAAGTCATCCCTGGCTCAGCTGGCCAAAGTGAGCCGAAGGATCAGCCAAAGCTACGGCTGGATCCTTCGGCTCCTTTGTGAATAACCCTCTTAGACAGTTATCACCAGAACAGATAGCCCTATAGGAAAATTTCCCCTCACCTCCTGTTGTGCTGATAACCATGGTTATTCTGTGTATGGGTGGCTTAACTTTCAATATTCTACTAGGATATTCATGTTTTCAAACCCCCTTAGCCATTTAGCTTCAAACAAAATGGGATAATTCTCATTTGAATTGTCCACGCATTACTATTACCATTTTGAGCTTAACTTGCTCACAAATAGCACAGAAAGCCTGGCAAAAGCCTGGCAAGTCATGTTTAGCACCCTGGAGCTAAGCTAGACTTTTGTGTGAGTACCAACTTTTTTCTGTAAGTATTTTTTAAACATATGTTAGAGAATTTTGTTTGAACTTTTGAGACATTATGACTGCAGATTATTGCCTAACCAACTTTTTTTTAACTTAATTTAATGTTACTGTTAGCCCTTTATGTAACGAAAGCACTAAATGAAAATGCATTAAATAAATAAACTCACTCAGGCAATTTAGATAAATGTTATGTTTTATGACTTATGCCCTCAGAATTCACAGTGCTGTGAACTCCTAAATGTTTACTTATAGTCAAACATTAAAAACTAAAAGCACAAGATCTAATAAAAATGCAAGTACATAAAAGATCATCACTGTGTGAGACCTTAATCAAGGTAAACTTTCCAGTAAGTACTCTCAGACTTGACATTTGATGGCAAATGTTTTAGAAGCTCAATACATATGTTAAGACTCCATGTCATTATGAGATGCAGGATGTTTGCAAATTTGTCACTCTCCTCAGCTATGCTTTGACATCTAGTTCATTGATGATATACCTCCTTCATTAATGATTTTCTCAGTACAGGAAGGAAAGAGATAAACTAATCCTAAATAAAACAATAGCAAATATTTCCACATTTCATAGATGCATAGAATGAAGAAACATCTAATTTAGAAAATTAGATAGATACGTTAATATTAATTGTCATTTTTTGTAAAGATCATTTTCATTTTTCATTAAAAAGTGGAAAAACTGGTTTTATATTAAGATCTTCTAATTGATTTTGCCATAACTAGCTGGGACATGAGGAACACTATGCTACTTGACATAAATAGGAATCTAAACAAGGAAAACCACATTCCTACAACTTAATATAAACAGTAATCCCTAGCAGATCCCAATAATGTGAGGCAGCAGTCAATATATTTCAGTTAAAGTGACACTAAACTCAGGAGTTAAATAATAAAAATGCATTCAAGTTAATTAACTATTAACAAAAATGTATGTTATTTGTATGTCACTTGGCTGTAAATCCTTAAATCATCTCTGAATTGGTGCTGACACTGTCCATCCTTCTGAAGGGTGGCTACTTTTGTTCCCCATGCTCCATGTGTGTGTGTTGTAAAGTAGCCACCACTCCAAACTCACTCCCATGATGGACTACAATCTCAATACAAATGAATAAACAAAACAAGTGATTGTAGTCAGAGGCGTAACCAAAGTTATGGGCGCCTGGGGAAGAACATTTTTTTCCGCCCCCCTTTCAGTCCTGCGCCCGGGGCAAGTGCCCCCCGCCCCCCCGGTTGTTACGCCACTGATTGTAGTCCATCACGGGAGTGAAGTCAGTGCCAGAGTTGCTTATCTAGATACTGGGTGCAAACTCTCTTTTGTCTTCAACTGCCTTCTTCAAAGCATCCCCTTATTTAGATTTAGCATTAATGTTGGCCAGCCTTTTATTGATGTATAACCTCTCATGGGTTAAGCCCTACAAACAACATCTGTGTATTTTAATATACCCTCCAGTAATCTAGGCTGTTAATTTATTAAATGTTTGCATGGAAAGGGGTTGGGGTTTGGTAACAAAGGGTATTTGAAATGAATCCAGAAGACCATTGCCACCAATCTGGATTGTCACTCCTTGTAGCTCTATGGATGAAAGCCCTTTTTTAATCTAGAAGGACTTTTTCCAGAGGGAAAATTAGTCTTTCCAGCCATACTTAAATAATATATATAAAGTAGACTTATTTTTAAAAAATGTTCAAGATAACATTTGACAAACATTTCTCAACCTATTTCCTAGTTGACACATCAACGCACACATATAAGTCATGACTCTTAGCTAACATGTGACTTGGTGGACCCTCAGAGAAAAGTAAAAAAGTGCAGAGACTGCACATTTTACTCTTATGCATAGAACTCTTTCTGTTGTGACCAATCTTAATCTCACTGCAATTACTACCCATTATTTTGAAAACTAAGGGGGTTATTCACAAAGCTGCCGAAGGATCACCCGTAGCTGCAGGTCATCTCACAGCTGGCTCCGGCCACTTGCAGAGACAGATCAGCGTCCCTGGTTACCAGGTAAACAGGGACGCCATTCTGTCATTACATTGAGAACCCGGCTCTAGCCTGGTGCTGGAGGTGATCCTCCCTGCTGGGCTGCATGGTGGGCTTGATGTTCTGCTGGCCCAGGGGACTGGTGGACCAGGGCGCTCCATCCCCATGAGACAGTGCCGTGATCCACTGGTGTGCGTGGCTCAGAGGGTGCCCGTTGTTCTGCAGCATGTAGTCGCTCTGTACAAGAGTCTGTGCATCCATGTATGCCAAAGCCTGCTGCATGCCACCGGGCTCGGCATGCACGATGGACGAGCCGGAGGTTACACAGTGTCATTACACTGAGTGTACAGTGTCATTACACTGAGAACCCGGCGGAGCCGCTGTGATATCATGGCTGCTACGTCGGGTTCTCAGTGTGTAATGACAGATGGGCATCCCTGGTTACCTGGGACTACGTCATTACATCATTACAAGCCTGAAGTGAATAGCCAAACAGCGTTCGGCTCACTTCACTTCGGGTCGGTTATTCACTCGGCTGCCCATGGCAGCTTTGTGAATAACCCCCTAAAATTCTCATCACTCTATGGTCTTAATCCTGTTTTTAATCATTCATCTACAAGCATTGGGGTTGATCTACTAAATGAGTACAACATTTTTATTTAGCAAAGTGAATTTCCACTTTGCACTGGAAATTTCACTTAGCTTAGTAAATGTGGTAAGAACTCACTTTATAGTATTCTTGCTTGGACATGATCAGTAAGGATGGGCTCGGGCGTGTTCGCAGCTCCACGTGCCGAGCCCGCCGGGAAGCTGACAGCGCGCAGCACCAATCACAGGTACTGAGACATTTTTCCGGTCTGCAGTCAGCTTTGGAAATGCGAACACGCCCGAGCCCATCCTTATCCGAACATGCTGAGCAACCCGAAGTACAGAGGGAGTTTGACTCGACAACATCTGGATCAGCTGAGTCGAACCTCCGGCAGGCTAATCACTACTCTTCGGCCTATTCTCATAGATGCCGAACAGCAGTGAGTGAAAAGCCGAATGCCGCCGACCTCTGTGGTCCCGAGTAGAATAGAAAAACAGTTTAAAAAAGTAGGAAAAAAACCATTAGCAGAGCCGGAGGTGATATGAAAGCCGACTCTGCTGAGTTCTCATGGTACTGAAAGATCAGCATCCCCTGGTTACCAAGTAGCAGAGGCTCTACTAAGCTCTCATTGTAATGCAGGGGGGATAGAGCAACCCCCTGAAATTATGGCAGATAGCAAAGAAGCTATTGCTTCCTCTGCTATCTGCAAGGTTTTTTTTTGTATTCTGAAAAAAAAAAAAAGGAAATCAGCATAGGAATGCATAGCTAGATTCCTATTGGCTATTTCAATTTGCAATATCCAATAGCAAGCTGGCTATTGCACCCACCCTCTGCTGCTGTCAATCACTAGAAGAGGACCTGATGGAGAACTTCAGGTCCTCTCTGCTGATTGACAGCAGCAGTGGGCGGGTGCAATAGCTATAGAAATGTTAATATTCGCGCTTGTGGATGTCCCCCCTTTTAATTGTAAATAACTGACAGCTGCAGCGAAAGGCCGACAACGCCAAAAAGCAATGTGGTCAAGAAAGTGTTAAACCAATACACTGCGCTATCTCCCCTTATTGTGAAACTATTGAAAATAACCCATACATCTCCAAATAGACAATAAAACAACCCAAAACACACCTATGTGTGTATACCACCGTATATCAAGCGTACACATAAAATACAACACGTATGGTGCAAAAAATTTTGAACAATGTGAAATAATGTGTGACTCATTAATATTCGAAGATATGCAAATCAATCAGCATAACTCAGCAATCAATGTGAATAATGTGTACATAAATTAATAATAAAGATAATCAATGATAGATATAAAACTAAAGTCCATATAAATTATATAAAGTACAAAACTTCATCCTATCCTCACAGAACATAGATAACTTGTGATCAGTTCAAGTAGTGATGAAAAAATGTATATGTGTAATCATATAATCCCACTCTGAAGAAAAAACAATGCTCCCCACTCACCAGAATCAAATAGTCAAATCGCAGTGATCACAGGATGCTACTTTCCCCAGCAAAGTAATGGCTTCCAACAGACCTTCTTTCTCTTTTCTCCACACATGCATTCAATGCCTCACACTGATTGAAACAGTGAAAAAAGAAACAGTGAAAAAAGAAACAGTGAAACAGTGTAGATCCTTCGGCAGCTTTGTGAATAAACCCTTATATTTAATTTTCCAATGTGGAAGAAAGCAAGTTAGATGCTGATTAGTTGTTTATTTGTTTTATTTGTAAATAATATAGCTTTTTTTCACCTTTGCACCCAAATTTTGATCGCTGAGGCATCATCTCAGCTAAGCAACTTTCCATGTTTCAGAAAAAAACATTAAATAAAAATGACAAGTCTTGTGATTGGAAAATGGGTTCTAATGGAATAAAAAGTAATTTAACTTTTATTTTATATTATTGAAAAAGCAGCTGAGTTAAAGTTATCCTGGTAAAAATCACAACATTATGATGTAATTTGATGAAACGTTTATGTTAATGTATATTTTTTTCAGTCATAACAACTTTTAGTGAGTTCTAACATGAGATACAAAGCAAATGGAAGTGACTAATGTTGCAAGGAAAAAAAAGATAACCATGAACATTTAATCATTGCCATTTATTAATTTATGCAAAAAGTGAATTATTGTTTTCATTAGTATGTAAGCATAATTAGGTAATCAGATTTCCCCACACCAGCCAGTAAGATTACAGATTGTCAGTGGCTAAATTAATTTGTAGGTTATAATGAATATATTTTTTTTCTATCAAGACGTGTCTGAGTAAAATTCATATTGGATTCCTCTGGGAAAATGTCTTTTTAATGGTGTTATTACACAAGTTTGAATGGATTTAACAAAATCAATCATCCAAGCATAGTGACTTTTATTTATTTAACCCTTCTCATACAATGACTATTAAGTCATTGACTTCTTCACCTTGTTAAGTTTGGATTAATCAAAATGACATGTTGGGTTATGTTATGCAATTTACAGATAGTAAGTAATAGCCTTGCTGTATTTGCCACATCTGCAAAATAAATGCACATCGATCCCTATAGGATGTGTTTGTACACCAGCTTTGATCTTAGCATGGTATGTCCTGTACTGACCCATGGCAAGCAAGATATATATGAAGGTAGTCATCTATATGCTGATCACCTAAACATTCAGTAAAGCATTCAGTAACAGAATAAAGGAGAGGAAAAGGCATTGTGGCTGTTTGGGGGCTGGTGTGCAGGGAGAACTTTTTAGTTCCCACTAATAGGAAAGGCAGCTGGATGAATAACTGACCCGAAGTGAAGTGAGCCAAACGCTGTTCTGCTATTCACTTCAGGCTTGTACGGCTGATTTCAGCCGTACAACGACTGAAATCAGTCGTACATTGGCTTGCTTCGGCCGAATATGCACAGCATGTGCGGCTGTGCCGAAGTGCAAAAGGAGTTCGACTCAGCCGATTCAACATATGGATCGGCTGAGCCGAACCTCCGGCAGGGTACTCGCTGCCATTTGGCCTATTCTCATAGGGGTCGAACTGCAGTGAGTGAATAGCGGCATTCGGCTCAGCTATTCTGCTCGGTACCTCCGTGATACTGAGCAAAATAGCAAATCAGTGCAAAAAGTAGGCAAAAAAATCAAAAAATGTTTAAAAAGGTAAATAAATGATAAATCGTAAAAAATAAATAAAGATTTCCCAAAAAGAGACAAATCAAAAACAAAAGTAATACATTTAAGATCATTGAAAAAAGAAAAAACAGTAATTAAGAGCAATGAAAAAAGAGAAAAAATTTAAAAGAAAGAAACAATTGGGCAGAGCTAGCAGTGACAGCTAGCTCCACCCAACTGTTTCCTCTTGGCCGGGACTTGCTAGAGTCTTCTAGCAGGTCCCGGCCAATGAATAACAACTTGGCGGAGCAGGCCAGGATCTCACTGCTGGCTCCGGCCAGTTGCAATGACAGATCTGCCATAAGATCACAGCCGGCTCCACCAAGTTGTCATTTTGTAATGACAGTTCATCGTCCCCGGGGTAACCTGGGGATACTGATCTGTCATTGCAACTGGCCGGAGCCAGCTGTGAGGTCACGGCTGGCTCTGCCCAGCTGTCAGTAGTGAGGCTTTCGGCCCGCTTCGTGTTACACCTCGGCTCAGTCAAGCTGAAGCATATGCCTTCGGCTTGACTTAGCCGCTCGGCCAACTTCAGGAACTGTACGGGCCATAGTAAATGAACCGAAGGGCTCTGACGGCCTAAGCTAGCCGAAGGATCAGCCGGAGCTACGACTGATCCTTCAGCTAGCTTTGTGAATAACCCTCATAGTAGTGATGTAGTGGCAAGCATATGGAACCACAGGGATGCATTCATCCAACACATCCTGAAGTATTAGATATGAAGATTCTGCTAACAACAGGCACTCTTCTATGGCAGGCTGTGTATTTTTAAGTCTTTTTAAAAACAGTGACAGAGTTTGTTTAGGAATAGAAATTCAAGATTGTCTACTTCTTCTGAATAAGGCTTTATTTTAAATACACTTTCTTGTTGTTATATTTTTCTTGTTTAGTATACCTTGATGATGGTTATCTTATATTACAGAAGACCTGGTTACAATATTGCAAACCTATGGCTTAAGTGAAAATAAATGCAAATCCTTGTAACTTTCCTCAGCTAGAATAACTGTTTTAAAGTGATAAACTTTTGGGGCAAAAATTGGTGGAAATAAAAGTAGTACTGGGGAGCAGGTGGGGATCAAACATTTAACCGGTAAATGTACAAAAATTAAATGTATGTTCACCAATGCTAGAAGTCTAGTAAGTAAGAAAAATAGAAGACCTTGAAGTTATGTTACTCGAGGAGGACTATGATATAGTAGGAATAGCAGAAACATGGTTAGACGACACACATGATTGGGCTACTAACATATAGAAGGGTACAACCTGGAGGGACAGGCTGGCAAGAAGGGGGGGGGGTATGTTTATATGCTAAAAATAATGGAGATGATGTTGAATCCTTATGGATAGAACTAGATAGAAGGAGCCCTACCCCTAACCGTAAACTTATTGTGGGTGTCTGTTATAAACCTCCGAATATAGGTGAGGAGTAGGAGGCCCACCTACAATCACAAATAGAAATAGCGGGGAAAGAGGGTAATGTTGTGGTAATGGGAGACTTCAATTACCCAAATATCAACTGGGCAAATGGAACTTCCAAATCGGCTAAGGCAGCCCGTTTTCCATATATGTTGAGACAATTTCATGGATCAGATGGTTGAGGTCCCCACCAGGGAAAATGCAATCCTAGATCTGATCATCACCAACAATACGGAGTTAATTGAAGATGCTGTAATCGGGGAGACACTGGGTAATAGTGATCACAAGGTGATTGCTTTCAATATTGGTTGCCAGAAAGGGAAGGGGGATGGGCGGACGAGAAGCCTAAACTTCAGGAAGGCGAACTTTGATAAACTGCGTAATATAGTGGGTGACATCGATTGGGAAAACGTATTTGATAAACTAAACTTTGACCAGAAGTTAACTCTGGGGAACAAAAGTAAAAGATCAAAAACAAAGCCAATATGGCTAAATAAATCGGTAAAGAAACACATTAAGGAAAAAAAAAATAGCATTTAGTAGGTATAAAACGGAGGGGACAGTATCGGCATTCCAAAACTACAAAGAATTTAATAAAATATGTAAACTGGCAGTGCGGGCAGCTTAAATAGAATGTGAAAAATATATTGCCGAAGTTAGTAAAAAGAACCCCAAAAAAATGTTTCAGTACATAAACAGTAAAAAGGGGAGAAAGGAACAGATAGGCCCAATAAAGGACATAAATGGGCCGTTACTCACAAGCAACAGGTTGAGGGCCGAGGCGCTAAATACTTTCTTCTCGTCGGTATTCACCAAGGAGACAGACGGGTTTAATGTACATGATAAAACACATAATTTAACAGGAAGTACACCTGAGTGGTTGACTGAATTGGGGATACAACATAGGCTTCAACTACTAAATGCAAATAAAGCATTAGGACCTGATAATCTACACCCCAAGGTACTCAAAGAACTGAACAAAGAGATGACGAGACCATTGTTCCTCATTTTTAAGGAATCCGTAATGGCTGGTAGAGTGCCAAACGACTGGCGAAGGGCTAATGTGGTTCCTATATTCAAAAAAGGGTCAAAATGCCAACTGGGGAACTATAGACCAGTTAGTCTAACATGGGATGATGTCTGAGCATCCTTGTGCAGTTCGGCATCCAGCCGTTCCTTGGCCAGTAACGCTGTCAGGTCATTGATAAGTTCCTGTATCTTAGGTACTGATGGGGCGTTCCAGTGTCTCATGAGGCATCTCCTAGCCACCAGGAGACAAATGTGCACCCAGTCCATGCCTTTATAGTTGTTATGACTCCGTTGTTCATCGGAGCGGTCCAGATATCCAAACAGACACAAGGAGTAGCTGAGGTCCGGTTGCCATGAAACGATGGTGTTAACATATGAAATAACTTGTGTCCAGAAAGTCGAAACCACTGGACATGCCCAGAAGCAGTGATGCAGGGTCGGGCGTTGCAGACCACACTTAGGACAAAAAGATGTTGGCTGGTGTGGTGCAGTGGACGCCGTTGCCGGGATGAAGTAAGGCACGTAGGCCCGATGTAAGATTTTGAATTGGGTATCCCTCCACGTTTCATTGGTTGTTAGTGATCTTGTTTTGGTGTAACCCTCAAGTATTTTAGGTAGTAAATCCGGGTCGTCAAAGTCCTTTGACCATCCACTCATAGTTGACCTTGAGAGGGGCGGAAGGAATAGAGCTTGTAATTTCGGGTACACCGTGGATATGGAATAAGATTTGCTCGATATGAGAACATCCAGGAATGATGAAGAGAAAGGGGACCTCGTCGTCCCGAAAACACTGTGCCACGTGGTCTTCAGCTGCAGGAAGTGTAGAAAGTCCTGGGGGGGATACGATATTGTTGTATCAGCTCCTTGAAGGAGTAAGGAACAAAGGTTTGAGGATGAAATAACTGTTTCCAGTTATGGAGACCTTTCTCCTTCCATTTGTGTAATGCTGAGTAATCCAAGCCCTGAGCGAATGATGGGTGACCCAGTATGGGGCTCTGGGAGGACATACATAAGGAGAGTTTCAGAGATTTCCTTACATCTCGCCACACAGTAATCGTGTCCCTGATCAAAGAGATGTGTCGAATGGTTGGGGGTAAGCAGGAGAGTCTGCAGTGGAGGACAGCTTTCAGATCCCATGGGGCGATTAGCTCCGCCTCTAATTGGGTATTTGAGTAAACTGAGCTATCGGAAAGCCAATCCAAAGCATGTCGGAGTAAGCAAGCCCTATTATACAATTTAATATTTGGGAGATTAGTTCCCCCCTCACCCTTTGGGAGCCACAGTTTCTGGAAAGAAATTCTTGGCTGTTTATTTTGTCAGATAAAAGTTGACATAGCCCTATTCAGGCAAGTTACATCCATTGTTTTCAACAGTAAGGGGAGAGTTTGTAATGGGTATAGCAGCTTTGCGAAACTTATCATTTTGATTAGGTGGATTCTCCCAAAAAGTGACAGGGGAAGGTCCCTCCACATATCCATTTCCTTGCAATTTTTTTGTATTAGAGGGGGAAAGTTGAGATTATAAAGAGAGGGAGTCTTTCCCACCTTTACTCCTAAGTAGGTTATGTGCTGCTGTGCCACCTTCCCTCCACGTTTCATTGGTTGTTAGTGATCTTGTTTTGGTGTAACCCTCAAGTATTTTAGGTAGTAAATCCGGGTCGTCAAAGTCCTTTGACCATCCACTCATAGTTGACCTTGAGAGGGGCGGAAGGAATAGAGCTTGTAATTTCGGGTACACCGTGGATATGGAATAAGATTTGCTCGATATGAGAACATCCAGGAATGATGAAGAGAAAGGGGACCTCGTCGTCCCGAAAACACTGTGCCACGTGGTCTTCAGCTGCAGGAAGTGTAGAAAGTCCTGGGGGGGATACGATATTGTTGTATCAGCTCCTTGAAGGAGTAAGGAACAAAGGTTTGAGGATGAAATAACTGTTTCCAGTTATGGAGACCTTTCTCCTTCCATTTGTGGAATGCTGAGTAATCCAAGCCCTGAGCGAATGATGGGTGACCCAGTATGGGGCTCTGGGAGGACATACATAAGGAGAGTTTCAGAGATTTCCTTACATCTCGCCACACAGTAATCGTGTCCCTGATCAAAGAGATGTGTCGAATGGTTGGGGGTAAGGAGGAGAGTCTGCAGTGGAGGACAGCTTTCAGATCCCATGGGGCGATTAGCTCCGCCTCTAATTGGGTATTTGAGTAAACTGAGCTATCGGAAAGCCAATCCAAAGCATGTCGGAGTAAGCAAGCCCTATTATACAATTTAATATTTGGGAGATTAGTTCCCCCCTCACCCTTTGGGAGCCACAGTTTCTGGAAAGAAATTCTTGGCTGTTTATTTTGTCAGATAAAAGTTGACATAGCCCTATTCAGGCAAGTTACATCCATTGTTTTCAACAGTAAGGGGAGAGTTTGTAATGGGTATAGCAGCTTTGCGAAACTTATCATTTTGATTAGGTGGATTCTCCCAAAAAGTGACAGGGGAAGGTCCCTCCACATATCCATTTCCTTGCAATTTTTTTGTATTAGAGGGGGAAAGTTGAGATTATAAAGAGAGGGAGTCTTTCCCACCTTTACTCCTAAGTAGGTTATGTGCTGCTGTGCCACCCTCATGATTCCGTGCCCATCCACCCCCGCTGTTCCTGACAGAGGAAGGATCTCGCTTTTCAGGAAGTTAATCCGTAGTCCCGAGAAAGTCGTGAAGTGTTCTATCATATTGCGAATGAGCAGGGCATCTTCACTTGGGCGGGAGGTGAAGAGCAAAACATCGTCTGCAAACATTGCCAGGCGAAGCTCTGCTTTGCCCACCTGAATACCATGAAAAGCATTTGAGTGCAATATGTGAACTGCCAATGGTTTTAGGGACAGATTGAACAGCAGAGGGGACAGAGGGCATCCCTTTTCCAGGTTAAAAGGCTTTGACAGAGCCGCCTGGGTCAGTATCCTTGCAATTGGGGAGGCATACATTTGTTCAAAAAAGGAGAAGACTCGTCCCTTAAAGCCAAATTCTGTCAGTACCCTGAACAGCCATCTCAGATTCACGTTGTCAAACGCTTTGTCGGCGTCAAGAGTGATGATGGCGGAGTCCAACAATGGATTAGATCTAGCATGTTCCAATGCCACCAATACTTTCCTGCAAGTTTGTCACGCCCGAGCGACCCTTGACAAACCCTACCTGCGATGGCTGAATCAGGGTCGGCAGAATATCCGCTAACCTATTAGCTACTATTTTGGAGAGGATTTTGGCATCTATATTTAGGAGCGAGATTGGTCTATACGAGCTAGGATTTGTAGGATCCCTCCCTTCCTTAGGTAGCAATTTGATATAAGCCTCTTTTCCCGTTGCCGGGTATGGGGAGCCCCCCCATACCGCGGAAAACATGGAGTGTAGAGGTTCCACAATATCCTACTGTAGGATTTTGAAAAACTCCGTGGTATAGCCATCTGGCCCCGGAGCTTTACCCGTACCTAGACTTTTAATAACTGAGGTTATTTCCTCCTGAGATATGTCTGCATTTAGAGATTGCAGTTGATCGGGGGATAAGCAGGGTAATTTTACCGACGCCAGGAAGCAATTAGCCGCCCCGCTATCAAATGTGTCTGCAGAATACAGGGAACTATAAAAGTCCTCTAGTGTTTTTTTAATTTTTATCGGATCCTGTGTTAAGGTGCCAGTAGGCTGTTGGAGGCTAGAAATGTGAGTAGGACGGAAGCGTCCTTTCGCTAATCTGGCTAAAGGTTTCCCCGCTTTACTTTATTTCCATATTTGTGTAGCTGTAGTGCATAGTGGGAGGAACTGGACATTTCCTGCCTGTGTGCCCACAGGTCAAAGTGGCTCTTGGCATTCGTCCATGCGGTACGATTTTGTGCAGATGTCTTGGACAATAGTACCCGCCTCGCTTCTCGCAACGCTATGCTCGCTGATTTATATCCTTGCAGCGTACGCTTTTTATAAGCTGCTACATAGGCCATTATTTTCCCTCTCATGTAAGCCTTAGCCGTTTCCCAGAACAAGGTTGGCTGAGATTCATGTTGGCTATTAGCGGACGAGTATTCCCTCCAGGAGGAGGCCAGAAAGTAGCGAAAATCGTCCTGCGAGCTTAGATAAGAGGGAAAACGCCACATGTGTGCATTGGAAACACGTGGGGCAGCGTTAACCGAGAGCGAGATGGGTGCATGATCCGATATCACTATATCGTGTATTTCTGATTCAGCTACCCGGGACAGCAGGTCAGCGGAGCAAAATAAGTAGTCTAGGCGCGCCATGCTGTCGTGTACCAGGGAGAGGTGGGTGAACTCATTCTCAAGAGGGTGGGCCATTCGCCAAACATCCTGGAGATTGAGGGCCGTAAGCATAGTGGCCAGTTTAGACTGCCGGGTGAGTTCAGGCCGTCTGGTTTTGGGCATAGTTCCTGTGATCCAGCTCCTGTCTTCCACCATTGACACTGTAGTGTTGAAATCCCCCCCTATCAGATGCAGAGGGGTAGTGGTTTTTGAGAGCCACTTTGTCAGATGGTGGAAGTCAGTCCCGGATGGCGAATTCTGCAAGTATACATTTGTTATGGATATATTGTATGTGCCAATGGCAAGGGTCACAGTGAGAAGTCTACCCTCCTCATCCTTTTCAATTCCTGCAATCGAATACTGAAGGTTCCTATGGAAAAGGATCACCACTCCCGCCTTGCGACCACATGAGGGGGATCCTACTACCTCTCCCACCCAGTATTTGCGTAAACTAATGAAATCTCCTTCTTGTAAATGCGTTTCTTGCAATAGTGCTACATCAGCCTTTAGGCGCTTCAGATGCCGGAGCACCATATTGCGCTTCTGGGGGGAGCGCAACCCTTTAACGTTCCATGAGATGACTCTCATAAAAGGTCGTCAGGGGGAAGATTAGGGCGAGGTGTTAGATAACGCCATGTCGATGAAAACATAAGAAAAGAAAAAAAAAAAGCCGGAATAAGCGTACAGATCATCTGTTAGCCCAGGGAGCCCTGTCCACAAACATGGCCTAGCCATTAGGTTTGTGCGGGGTGATGGTAGAGTAGAAACATTGGATATGGAGACACAGCAGCACACAACCGCTACCTTTAGCAATTGGTGTATTGTACATAGGGGATATGCAAATCATCTTGTAATAGATATAACAATGTTCAACAAAAACCTATCTATAACATAAAACATAACAAACAATTTTTCCCAATGTATGCAATGTGGGGAATGCGCTCGAACTGCACGTCCCCGACACCGCAGACCAAAAAGAGAAATATAACATTACATTAGGCCCCGAGGCCGATCCCCAGGGGCTGTTGAGAATACCAGGACCCATAATTAGCGCCCTCGGGCGTCAGCCACCTGCATGGAGAACCAGAAGTCCCAGCATTGGACATAAACCTAAACAATATTACATTAGAGTGGCAAGGCACAACATGGGTGATACTTATCGTGAAGCAAGCCATTCTGTCCTGTGGCTGGGTCAGCGTTTACGATATTTTCGTGGAGTGCCTCCTTGTTTTTTGAGGGATTTTGGAGACTTTTAAGGTGACTGCGGTGGTGGAGGCGGTTTGGAGGGAGACCCTGTGTCATTTGAAAGACGATTCATGGCGAGCAAAGCCTCCGATGGGTCCTGGAAAGACAGGCGCTGGCCCGATTTTGAAGTGATGTAGAGTGTAGCTGGATAGGCTAGCGTGAATCTGATCTGCCGTCTCACCAGGGTGGAGCATATTTCGTTGAATGCCTTTCTTTTCTTGGCTACGTCCGCCGAGTAGTCCGCAAATAGTAGCAAGCGGTGTCCGTCTACCTCCAGCGATTTGTTCCCCCGAAATTTTTGCAGCACCTCCACTCTGTCCGCGTAGTTGAGATATCGCACAATCACGGGACGCGGGGTGGCGCCATCCTCCCTGGGGGGGCCTAGGCGGTGCGCTCGTTCTACTATACATGGCACTTGTATCCCCAGTGCTTCTGGTAGGTCTGTTGCACAGAGCTTACCCAGTACCGCTGGCTTATACGTTTCTGACAGGCCCACAATCCGGAGGTTGTTTCTTCCGGAGCGGTTCTCCAGATCATCGATTTTGTCTTGCATGGATTGTTGCGCCTGGTCGTGGTGCAAAAGCTTCGCTTGTGCTTCTAGGAGATCATCCTCCAGGGAGGAGATGCGTTGCTCCGCCTCAGAAAGAGACCTGGCCTGGGCAGATAAATCCTTCCTGAGCTGTGAGATCCCCTGCTGGATGGCTGCTTCCACCGCTGCCCTTATGGTTGGCTTCAACAACTTAGCCACCGCTGCAGCAATGCGGGCATGAGAGGGATCCTCATCCTGATCATCCAGTGAGGAGCTGGGTGAGGGGCTGCGACGGCTCTGCCTGTCAGCAGTGTCCGCCATCTTGGCTGCACCAGCAGCTTTGGATGTGTCCTGAGAACGGGACCGTGATCGTGAGCGCGGCGGTTTCGGGGCCAGGAAACGGTCCATGCCCTGCCACACAATTCCCGTGAGTAGCGGGGGGGATCAGGAGGGCCGTCGGAGCCGGTTTTATATTGATTTGGCCGTGTCGAGGGGGAGCGCCGTCTCCCCACTGCTCTTTACATGGGCGCCGGAACCGGAAGTCGGTCCCATGCTTTTTAACCTATTTATTAATGATATCGGGGAGGGAGTGAGAAGTCATATCTCAGTGTTTGCTGATGATACCAAAATTGGGAGGGTAGTGGACACAGATTTAGACATTATAACATTACAGGAGGACCTGGAGAAAATCGGGGAGTGGGCAACTGTATGGCAGATGAAGTTCAATGTCGATAAATGTACGGTTATGCACCTTGGAGTTAAAAATAAGCAAATGGATTATACACTTATGGGGGTGCCACTAGGGAAATCGGAAACGGAGAAGGATTTAGGGGTCATTATAGATCGCAGACTGAAGAATAGCCTGCAGTGCCAGACTGCTGTAAACAAAGCTAGCAGAGTCCTGTCTTGCATTATGAAGGGAATGTATTGCAGGGACAAGTCTATAATTTTGCCACTTTAGAAATCACTGGTTCGGCCACATCTGGAGTATGCGGTCCAGTTTTGGTCACCGATACTCAGAAAAAATGTCCCTGAGCTGGAAAAAGCCCAGAAGAGGGCAACCAAACTCATTAAGGGGTTCGAGGATCTGAACTATGAAACAAGGTTGTTAAAATTAAATATGTTCTCGTTGGAGGTTAGGAGATTAAGGGGGGACATGATTTTCATGTATAAACTATTCAAGGGTGACAACAACCTTAGTAACAAAGACCAGGGGGCACAACCAAAAATTGGTGGAAAAAAAATGTCACCACACAGGGCGCAGGGCGTTCTTCACAGTTAGAACGCTTAGGGTCTGGTACTCGCTGCCACAGGAAGTGATCTCAGCGAGTGTGGAATCATTCAAGAGACTCCTGGACGAGTTCCTGGGAGACCATAATATACAGGGTATTGCTAAGAGAAAATCACACATGGACACATCAGCTCATACATGCATACACGCAATATGTTGGACTTGATGGACTTATGTCTTTATTCAACCTCAAATACTATGTAACTATATTGCTAATTAACTTCTAATAAGCAGTCTTTAGAGCTTTACAAAACACAGCATTAGAACCCTTAAAAAATATAGATTTTTTTTAACAAATTACATTGTACAAAAATTAAAACACAGTATAGTGTTGCTATTATAAGACTGGTTCCTAGATGGTTTGTGAATTGGATAATCTTTAGATGCTCTATTAGTACCTTATAAAAGGTAACAGCACTGTCCTATGCAGCAGCTGACCACTGCAGCAATGTAGTCACTAGGACATTAAAAGGATTAAAAGAATCCAGAAGGTCCAGTACTAAAAACAAACACCTACTAATGCTGAACCTAATCTCTACAGCTGCTTAGATTGCCATAGAAAGAAGTGGCTGGTGCAAACACTCTACAAAAGACATGAGCAGTCTCAAAAGAGGGGTCTATCAGTGAAAGATTAGGGAAATTACAATGTACAACCATTTTGTATTGGAGCAAAATGGTTGTACATTGTAAAATTACCAATGACTACAACAACCTAGTTGAAAATAAAAAGTTCAGGTTAGACTGATTGATTAGCGCACTCCTAGAGTGGTGTAGTGAATTGTGGCCAGTGTGCTGCTTCTATACTGATTGGACCGGGGTGTCCAATAGTAAGACTGAAAAGGAAAAAGAAAAGGGCAGGAGTGGAACAGTCTGGTGAGTAAATGAGGATGTGTATATGTGAAAGGGGATGTTGAGCACTCACATGTAAGTGCTCAACATCCCCTTTCACCACTCCACATATACACATCCTCATTTAATCATCACTCCCCATCCACACACCTGGCACCAGACTGTTGCGCTCCTGCCCTCTTCTTTTTCCTTTTAGTTGAAAATGAATAATGTTTATTGCCTGAAATGTGACCAATTCCAAAGATTGTCTGAGAAGAGATTGCAAGAGCAAAGAGGAGGGAGCAAAAAGTGCTGAGGGAACATCTAAGCGAAAAGGCATTTTGTCAATGTTAAGCAAGAGACTAAAACCCTGGTGAGAAAGATAAATGCATAAATTAATTTAAGATTTTCTAAGATTCTAAGGATTGCCCACAAACCTTTAAAAACTATTTCTTATAAACTAATAAGCAATATAAACTACACAAGATAAATAATTTAGCTAAATTATTGCAAATGATGTCTTGGTAGGTTGACTTAAAACATGCTTCTACGTTAAACTGAGCTACTTACAAATATTTATTAAATGGACATTCCTTAGCAAAGTACAGTGACTTTGCAGTAAAATAGAGAAAAGTCTAAACAAGAACGCAAGGAAGAATTGACATAACAGAATATTCAGGAGACAGCAGAGTATTCCCTGTGAGTGATCCAATTTCTTAAAAAAAAAGTTATCCTGCTAACTTTTTCACAGATTGTTAGGTCTAAATAATGCAGATGTTGGTTACAATTTAATTGTGATTGTACAGATAAAATTGGAAATCATTGTATTTTTAATACAATGTGACACAAACATTCCTCATCATCTTCTCAAGGGATTTGCACTAATAGGAGCTTGTTACTAACCTCACAATGAATGGGTTTATATTCTACAGAGGCATAACCATGTAATTCAGTCACTTTTTCTTCTCAGCAGCTTGGGAGCAATAATGAAGTTGCAGGAATAAGACAAATCTCTTAAAATAAGGTCAAAATACTTGGGAATGAAGAGCAATATTGATCAATAATATAGATCGAAACAAAAGAAGTGACAAAATGTTGGCTGCAATAAGAAAGATAATAGAGCTTAATTTGAAGATATATTTATAGGGATTTGTACATGCAGTGCAGATATCTTAGACTGACAAGTGACATGGTCTTGGACAGTTACTGAAGTAATGATCTGTGGTTTTGTCAATGTCATCTATTCTTATACAGCTCTATTACATAGTTTATTTATTATCTACATTGGTCAAAGAACCACATTGTTAACAATGAATATTAAACATAGTCTGAGCCAAGCCTCGGCCTCTAATCAATCTTGATACAGTAGGCAATTGTATGTCAAATGTAATTTTTTTAATATGAAATTTTAAAGTGTGTGTACTTATTATCCAAATTCACCCAACTAGATTAATTTTGACTCAGATATTTGTAGATGTAATTGACCAAATGTATTGTTTGTTTATGGAAAGAGCTGTTCTGCATTGCCCCACAGTCTCTAGATTCAAATTTTATATAACAAATGTAATTTTTTAGTGCATGTTTTAATCTGATTAGTGACCACATATTTTATATGTAACGTGCTATCATACTTTTGTGTACACTATTTTAGATAGGACCCCATACACATGCAAATAAAATGCAATGGCCTGAGATAAAAGAAGCTCCCATTCCAATAGGCCAGCTATACAAGAGCTGGTACGGTGACTCCAACATGAGAAATAGAAAGATGGGGAGTGCCTTGTTTAATTCATACCCTACCCTCTCACTATACTTTTGTTTCATAAGTGCAAGCCCCATAAACCACAAGATAGGCAAAAAGAAGGAACCTAAGTACAAGTGTAGCTGAATATATACTGGTTAAATGGAGAGCTATAGTTTAACCTTCTAGACATGCCTAGGAGATGTTGCTTTAGCTTATATCAGTATTAAACTCTGAGACTCTTTTCATGAATCCAGATCAAGCAAATATACATTACCCAACAACTTATTTATTTACATTGTGGTCAAACAATTAGTCATCATGCCTCCCCACAGCTGACTCTAACTCTTCCATTTCTGCATGCCTGAACTTCCTGTCCAGTACAAAATCATAAGGGAGAGCACAGTCTCCAGAAACTATCCATTTACTAGCTTGGACAAGGAAGGATAAAAGGGGAGCAGGGGGGGTGGGGGAAGTGGCCTGCCCTGCTGTGCCTGTGTGTATGTGCACACACAAACAGCTTATGAACACTCACAAGGATGGTTCCATAGGACCCTGCAAGGGAAAGGAGTGACTCTATTTGAAATAGCTTAAAAACATTTTGATGTTAATATCACTTAAAGTCCTCACCCAACTAACAGATGCCATTTCAAAATGAGATCTGTTTTTCTTAAAATGTATTACAAAGCAAAGTTTAGGTGAACTGTTGCTATAAGCATGAATACCTCTTTTGTACAGGGGCACCAGCGGTCAGGTGTTTCTGTAAATTTACAACATTTTCTTTTTTTTGACCCTAGCACTTCCTCTATTCCGCAGACATGGTGTGAAACTTCAGATTCTTTTGGTATTCCCCTAGCTCAAGAAAACAAAATCCACTGTGCTCTGTTATTGAATTTTGAGTGTTGTTATTGATACTGTTTCCATGCAATTTTGTTTGCCTATGAAAAAAACTAGGAATAGGGATTTGTTTTTTTTTCTTTTTATAGAAAAAGAAAACTTAAAGATTTTCCAACTTTATTAGGTTTAAATTTGGCACTAGTGGAAGATTGTCTCCAAAGTTTCTTCTGGGATTGAGGATTAGTATTTAATTTCCTGGTATGAATGGTGTTCTTTCTGCTCTGTATTTAACTGGAACTGTTCCTTTGTTGATCATTGTGTTGCTTTATCTTTTATATCTTTTAGTTCTCATTCAAGTCTTTGGCAGCTATATTCTTATTCATGAACTGGTTAGGTTTCCCATCCTTATCTTTTTTCAAGTCAAGCAAATTTTAATATGTATCAATGCAGAACTTTCATTTCTGAAAAGAGATCAGCCATTACAACAGACATTTTAGATCTCTTTTTTGCAATATGAAGCTTTGTTATTTCTGATAGCCTTTTATTAGCCTTTTTTAGAGCTTTATAAATTGTTGATTTAGCAGCACAAAATAAATCACCTAATTTGTAAAACAATTCTCATTTCTGATGTTTTAATATTAGATAATATGCACAATTTGGTCAAGATTCTTGCTTCTTGCATTGTTCTCCATAGTTTGCCTGGCGCCATTTTGTGCCTGGTCTCTGAGGTTTAAGGCATCTCTGTTAGGCCTGTTTCTCTTGGTTCTTTCCTTATTCATCAGAATTCATCTCCTTTCAAATTGTATTTCCTATTTGTAATTGCCTTCTTTTTTCCCCGCACATTCCTTTTGAATCAGAGATATTCTAGTGACACTAATGTGTTAGGTTTTTCCCCTGAATCCATTAAGAGAGTTGGCCGGTGGGATAGTAAGAGATATACATTCCATATTCAGCCCAATTCTTACAGTTTATTTCCCCTTCTATCACAGTCATTTGTTTCAGAAAATATACCTAGATTTGTTTGGTCAGCATCTGGTAAATTAAAAGAGAAGTGAATCCAAACTATTTTTTGCTTTACTTCTTTTTTGGGCCACAGGAATACATATACAAATGTACTCCTGTGACCCAGAGTCAACAATAGCAGACCTATGCCCACTCTCAGCTGACAGCAAAGAGCCATGCTACAGCAAGGAAGGATCCAGACAATATTGTCAGGATCTACCCTGGCTGCCTAAACCTGGGTATACACAATTAGAACTTCGAATTAACAAAATCTATTTTGGAACGTTTATTTCACTTTCTAATTGTTGACGCTGTGAAATTGATGATCGATTTTGACCAGTGACAAAAAATTCAAAGGAACATGCTGGAATCTTTTTCTTAAAAGAGCAAAATTCTAACAGTGAATGTGGTTTTCATTCAAAAAACTTAATTTATTCCCAAACCAAATGTTGAATAAAAATGAAAATTAATTTAAATTTTAAATGACAATCACCAACCCTCTGATGGTATTATTGATTGTCCGAATGGATTTTTCATATGAATATTTGTGACAGCTGGCTCCGCCCTTCTTGCTTCTAAGCCAACAATGTACAGCCCCTCTCCTGTTTGTCCCTTCAGTATGCACTGGGGGAACAGAGAGGGGAATCCCTGTAGGGAGCGGTGACTAAGGGGTCTATTCACAAAGCTGCCGAAGGATCTGGCTGTAGCTTCGGCCGATCCTTCGGCTAGCTTTGGCCCCGGGACCCCTTCGGTTCAGTAGAACCGAAGGGGTGCTGTACGGGCTATTCAGAATAGCCCGTACAGCTCCCGACCATGGCCAAGCGGCTTAGCCGAGCCGAACGAATATGCATCGGCTCGGCTGAGCCGTGCTGAAAGCTGAAGCTGGCCGGCCGACAACCTGCTTCTCACATCTGGGCTGAATTGTGGCCAGTGTGCTGCTTCTATACTGATTGGACCGGGGTGTCCAATAGTAAGACTGAAAAGGAAAAAGAAAAGGGCAGGAGTGGAACAGTCTGGTGAGTAAATGAGGATGTGTATATGTGAAAGGGGATGTTGAGCACTCACATGTAAGTGCTCAACATCCCCTTTCACCACTCCACATATACACATCCTCATTTAATCATCACTCCCCATCCACACACCTGGCACCAGACTGTTGCGCTCCTGCCCTCTTCTTTTTCCTTTTAGTTGAAAATGAATAATGTTTATTGCCTGAAATGTGACCAATTCCAAAGATTGTCTGAGAAGAGATTGCAAGAGCAAAGAGGAGGGAGCAAAAAGTGCTGAGGGAACATCTAAGCGAAAAGGCATTTTGTCAATGTTAAGCAAGAGACTAAAACCCTGGTGAGAAAGATAAATGCATAAATTAATTTAAGATTTTCTAAGATTCTAAGGATTGCCCACAAACCTTTAAAAACTATTTCTTATAAACTAATAAGCAATATAAACTACACAAGATAAATAATTTAGCTAAATTATTGCAAATGATGTCTTGGTAGGTTGACTTAAAACATGCTTCTACGTTAAACTGAGCTACTTACAAATATTTATTAAATGGACATTCCTTAGCAAAGTACAGTGACTTTGCAGTAAAATAGAGAAAAGTCTAAACAAGAACGCAAGGAAGAATTGACATAACAGAATATTCAGGAGACAGCAGAGTATTCCCTGTGAGTGATCCAATTTCTTAAAAAAAAAGTTATCCTGCTAACTTTTTCACAGATTGTTAGGTCTAAATAATGCAGATGTTGGTTACAATTTAATTGTGATTGTACAGATAAAATTGGAAATCATTGTATTTTTAATACAATGTGACACAAACATTCCTCATCATCTTCTCAAGGGATTTGCACTAATAGGAGCTTGTTACTAACCTCACAATGAATGGGTTTATATTCTACAGAGGCATAACCATGTAATTCAGTCACTTTTTCTTCTCAGCAGCTTGGGAGCAATAATGAAGTTGCAGGAATAAGACAAATCTCTTAAAATAAGGTCAAAATACTTGGGAATGAAGAGCAATATTGATCAATAATATAGATCGAAACAAAAGAAGTGACAAAATGTTGGCTGCAATAAGAAAGATAATAGAGCTTAATTTGAAGATATATTTATAGGGATTTGTACATGCAGTGCAGATATCTTAGACTGACAAGTGACATGGTCTTGGACAGTTACTGAAGTAATGATCTGTGGTTTTGTCAATGTCATCTATTCTTATACAGCTCTATTACATAGTTTATTTATTATCTACATTGGTCAAAGAACCACATTGTTAACAATGAATATTAAACATAGTCTGAGCCAAGCCTCGGCCTCTAATCAATCTTGATACAGTAGGCAATTGTATGTCAAATGTAATTTTTTTAATATGAAATTTTAAAGTGTGTGTACTTATTATCCAAATTCACCCAACTAGATTAATTTTGACTCAGATATTTGTAGATGTAATTGACCAAATGTATTGTTTGTTTATGGAAAGAGCTGTTCTGCATTGCCCCACAGTCTCTAGATTCAAATTTTATATAACAAATGTAATTTTTTAGTGCATGTTTTAATCTGATTAGTGACCACATATTTTATATGTAACGTGCTATCATACTTTTGTGTACACTATTTTAGATAGGACCCCATACACATGCAAATAAAATGCAATGGCCTGAGATAAAAGAAGCTCCCATTCCAATAGGCCAGCTATACAAGAGCTGGTACGGTGACTCCAACATGAGAAATAGAAAGATGGGGAGTGCCTTGTTTAATTCATACCCTACCCTCTCACTATACTTTTGTTTCATAAGTGCAAGCCCCATAAACCACAAGATAGGCAAAAAGAAGGAACCTAAGTACAAGTGTAGCTGAATATATACTGGTTAAATGGAGAGCTATAGTTTAACCTTCTAGACATGCCTAGGAGATGTTGCTTTAGCTTATATCAGTATTAAACTCTGAGACTCTTTTCATGAATCCAGATCAAGCAAATATACATTACCCAACAACTTATTTATTTACATTGTGGTCAAACAATTAGTCATCATGCCTCCCCACAGCTGACTCTAACTCTTCCATTTCTGCATGCCTGAACTTCCTGTCCAGTACAAAATCATAAGGGAGAGCACAGTCTCCAGAAACTATCCATTTACTAGCTTGGACAAGGAAGGATAAAAGGGGAGCAGGGGGGGTGGGGGAAGTGGCCTGCCCTGCTGTGCCTGTGTGTATGTGCACACACAAACAGCTTATGAACACTCACAAGGATGGTTCCATAGGACCCTGCAAGGGAAAGGAGTGACTCTATTTGAAATAGCTTAAAAACATTTTGATGTTAATATCACTTAAAGTCCTCACCCAACTAACAGATGCCATTTCAAAATGAGATCTGTTTTTCTTAAAATGTATTACAAAGCAAAGTTTAGGTGAACTGTTGCTATAAGCATGAATACCTCTTTTGTACAGGGGCACCAGCGGTCAGGTGTTTCTGTAAATTTACAACATTTTCTTTTTTTTGACCCTAGCACTTCCTCTATTCCGCAGACATGGTGTGAAACTTCAGATTCTTTTGGTATTCCCCTAGCTCAAGAAAACAAAATCCACTGTGCTCTGTTATTGAATTTTGAGTGTTGTTATTGATACTGTTTCCATGCAATTTTGTTTGCCTATGAAAAAAACTAGGAATAGGGATTTGTTTTTTTTTCTTTTTATAGAAAAAGAAAACTTAAAGATTTTCCAACTTTATTAGGTTTAAATTTGGCACTAGTGGAAGATTGTCTCCAAAGTTTCTTCTGGGATTGAGGATTAGTATTTAATTTCCTGGTATGAATGGTGTTCTTTCTGCTCTGTATTTAACTGGAACTGTTCCTTTGTTGATCATTGTGTTGCTTTATCTTTTATATCTTTTAGTTCTCATTCAAGTCTTTGGCAGCTATATTCTTATTCATGAACTGGTTAGGTTTCCCATCCTTATCTTTTTTCAAGTCAAGCAAATTTTAATATGTATCAATGCAGAACTTTCATTTCTGAAAAGAGATCAGCCATTACAACAGACATTTTAGATCTCTTTTTTGCAATATGAAGCTTTGTTATTTCTGATAGCCTTTTATTAGCCTTTTTTAGAGCTTTATAAATTGTTGATTTAGCAGCACAAAATAAATCACCTAATTTGTAAAACAATTCTCATTTCTGATGTTTTAATATTAGATAATATGCACAATTTGGTCAAGATTCTTGCTTCTTGCATTGTTCTCCATAGTTTGCCTGGCGCCATTTTGTGCCTGGTCTCTGAGGTTTAAGGCATCTCTGTTAGGCCTGTTTCTCTTGGTTCTTTCCTTATTCATCAGAATTCATCTCCTTTCAAATTGTATTTCCTATTTGTAATTGCCTTCTTTTTTCCCCGCACATTCCTTTTGAATCAGAGATATTCTAGTGACACTAATGTGTTAGGTTTTTCCCCTGAATCCATTAAGAGAGTTGGCCGGTGGGATAGTAAGAGATATACATTCCATATTCAGCCCAATTCTTACAGTTTATTTCCCCTTCTATCACAGTCATTTGTTTCAGAAAATATACCTAGATTTGTTTGGTCAGCATCTGGTAAATTAAAAGAGAAGTGAATCCAAACTATTTTTTGCTTTACTTCTTTTTTGGGCCACAGGAATACATATACAAATGTACTCCTGTGACCCAGAGTCAACAATAGCAGACCTATGCCCACTCTCAGCTGACAGCAAAGAGCCATGCTACAGCAAGGAAGGATCCAGACAATATTGTCAGGATCTACCCTGGCTGCCTAAACCTGGGTATACACAATTAGAACTTCGAATTAACAAAATCTATTTTGGAACGTTTATTTCACTTTCTAATTGTTGACGCTGTGAAATTGATGATCGATTTTGACCAGTGACAAAAAATTCAAAGGAACATGCTGGAATCTTTTTCTTAAAAGAGCAAAATTCTAACAGTGAATGTGGTTTTCATTCAAAAAACTTAATTTATTCCCAAACCAAATGTTGAATAAAAATGAAAATTAATTTAAATTTTAAATGACAATCACCAACCCTCTGATGGTATTATTGATTGTCCGAATGGATTTTTCATATGAATATTTGTGACAGCTGGCTCCGCCCTTCTTGCTTCTAAGCCAACAATGTACAGCCCCTCTCCTGTTTGTCCCTTCAGTATGCACTGGGGGAACAGAGAGGGGAATCCCTGTAGGGAGCGGTGACTAAGGGGTCTATTCACAAAGCTGCCGAAGGATCTGGCTGTAGCTTCGGCCGATCCTTCGGCTAGCTTTGGCCCCGGGACCCCTTCGGTTCAGTAGAACCGAAGGGGTGCTGTACGGGCTATTCAGAATAGCCCGTACAGCTCCCGACCATGGCCAAGCGGCTTAGCCGAGCCGAACGAATATGCATCGGCTCCGTTCGGCTCGGCTGAGCCGTGCTGAAAGCTGAAGCTGGCCGGCCGACAACCTGCTTCTCACATCTGGGCGGAGCCAGCCGTGATCTTACAGCTGGCTCCGGCCACTTTTAGAGAGATCAGCGTCCCGGTTACCTGCTAACCAGGGACACTGATCTCCAAACAGCTAACTCTCCCTGGCGGCCCGGGAGTCTCCTGCTCCCGGCCGCCAAGGAGAGAAACAGGGCTGTGTCTTTTTTTCTTTATTCTGACACGCGATGTCAGAATAGAAAAAAAACGGCTGATTTCAGCCGATGTCCGGCTGAAATTAGCCGTACCAGCCTGAAGTGAATAGCCGAACAGTGTTCGGCTCACTTCACTTCAGATCGGTCATTCACTCATCTGCCCTCGGCAGCTTCGTGAATAGACCCCTAACAGTCACTGCTATCTGTGGGGAGAAGACACCAAAAGCTGACCAATCAGCAGTGGCATGATCACTCAGCTCTTGGTCTTAGACCCAACATGCGACAGCTGCAGAGTGCCACGCCAGCTCTAAGCTGCAGGGAGAGTATATTTTATTCTCCCCGCAATTCTCCTTCAGGATATATGGAAAAGATCCAAAAAAGACTGAAAAGGTCTATCAAAATTATTTATTTATCTGGGATTGCTTTTCCCATCATCATGTTGACCTTAAAGGTTTTCTTAGGAATCTGCATAAAGGGAATCTTGCCCATTTATCAGATGTTGGCTTGAACATGATCAATTGTGAATCAATAAGAATGTAATTGAAAAGGTTGAGGGGCCTCTTCAAGCTGTTATTCAGCCTGATTAAGCTGTGGGGAATTATTGCAAAGCATCATGCTTAGATACATTAATGGCTGTGTGTTGAGTTATTTTGAGGGGACAGCAAATGTACACTGATATACAAGCTGTACACTCACTACTTTACATTGTAGCAAAGTGTCATTTCTTCTGTGTCGTCACATGAAATTATATAATAAAATATTTACTAAATGTCAGGGGTGTACTCACTTCTGTGAGATACTGTATATATATATATATATAGCTTCTCATAATTGTGTATTTGTGCCCTGATTTGCCACCAATGAATAAATGAGACCTGTCACCTGTAATGCTAACCCTGCTTTGGACTTTTACTTTTCTTGCTGCATTGTCTATAATTTACAGTGATGAAATAAGGACAGTAGCACTCCTCATTGAGTATGCAGCAAAGAGCAGAGCTGGGAACTATCCAGAGATATAAGAATTACCTCTTAAGAGGCCACTTGTAGGCATTCTGACCAACCTACAAATGCAGTATCTCACAATAAGTCTTCAACTAAACAAATATTGAATCAAATATAAAACAATATAGACAGTGCATACAACATTGTATTTGGGTAAATTAAGTGTGATTTCATACACTGCTTGCAATAAATAAATATTATATTGTGGTGTAAATCAATATACTGTATGTATGAATTAATATATAAATGTTGCTTTTATGGATTGTTCTTCTAGATATATTTTCTGTTTGAAATTTGATGGAAATCGTTTAAATGCATTTAAGAAAAAAATATGCCAAGGCTTCTTGTAGAATGGAGATATAAATAAATAAAATAATTTACAGATATTATTGTGAGCCGATCCTTTTCTGCTCTCTGTTTTTATTATACGCCTCTTTTCTGGTACGGCTATTATTTCTTGGTTGTTTGGAAGTTAAGCGTCAGCATTATAATTTTCTACCTGTAAGAAGATTGAAAGCAAAATACATAAGAGTAAGTAGTAATTACATTGCCTGAAATAGAAACATTATAAATCCTTCTCTACTCAGGAATGTTTTGTGCTGACAAATTAATTAAACTGCACTGGGAGAGCAGCAGTTGAAAGCTTCATTTACTACAGTTTTTTTTTAAGGATAACTATGAATGTGGTTTTTGTTAAAAAGCTGTACATTTTTAGAAATGTGTTCCATCTCACACAGAATACCAAATACATAGGGGGTGATTTACTAACCTAAACACACGCACACACTAGGTGCATGTGATTTTTACACAGCAAAACGTATTTATCAACCAAAAAGTCTCTAAAAGCATATTTCCACTAATGCCATGTATGGAAAAATCATGCACATGATGCATATATAATGCTGCTTCACAGTTTAGACAAAAATGGTTAGCTCATGCATTTACATTCCTGCATTCATCAACTCAAGCAACACAATATAGAGCTAATTTACACAACATCACCTTGCAATTCATGCAGGGCTTTGCACAACACACCTGCTGGGTGTGTACACACTACAAAGGTGTCTAGATTCTACCAATAGATCATGCTGGGAGGGAACACACTACAGAGGTGTATACTTGTTCGTGGCGTGTTTATAAGGTTAGTACATCAACCCCATAGTGTCACAGTTTTATTAGACAGTATATCCAACGAATTTAGAAATATAATTTTGTCAGGGTTATTTCCTTTATTGACACAGCGGACTTCTTACTTTCCAGAGTCTCCTCATAATCAGTAGTTCAAAGCCAACACTACTTTGCTGTGCTTGTCCTACTAAAGGTGCAACTGTAGGTGAAAAGTGGAAATGAGATCTTTAAGATCAATTAAAACCCAGGACCGTATAAGGTGTGTACTATGCAAATACTTACATATGTCATAAACTTTTACAGGGTTATTCACAAAAGGGTGAAGAGTTTGGAGAAGGCAGTAGAAGTGAACAATCTAGGACAAAATAGGTGATTTAAAAAATTCTCCAATTCAGCTCGCTTTCCAGTTCAGCTATGTTGTCCTAGATTGTTCACTTCTCCTGCCTTCTCCAAACCTTTCATCCTTTTGTGAATAACCCTGTTAGTTTTTCTAGAAATCCATTTTAACTCCAGCAATTCTTTGTCTTGTTTTAATAAAAGTGGGGAAGACAATATTTCTGTCAGGTTTTTATTTTTGCCATCAACACAGATATTTCAAATAACAGCTGTGTTCTCCATTTTGATTAAACACACAGAATCTTAACTGCAGTTAAAAATCCAACTAAATATCAAAATCTAAATAAAGCTGTGTTCCATGTTCAACAACCATCATCAAACACCAACACATGGGTGTTCTCCCTGCTCCTTATGGGCACACACACAGGCTGGTCATATAGTCCATGTGTAAGACTCCTTAACCCACATCTTGGCCTTTCATGCCGCCATTATCTAAGAAAACCACATTTTACACTGCCTCCCGGCGATGATAGCATTAGCCCCTCTTTTACCTGCTTCTTTTTTGGAGTCATTAACCTTTCACTTCCACAATGGTGTATGAAAAGTAAATAAAATCAAATGATGTAGCATTAAAAATCCGACAAAGGCTGCAATCTTTCCCCGCTCTATACAATACAAAACAAAAAGTTTTGGCTGTTTGCCTTTAGGTTTTTTCCCATAAGCTTAAATTGAGATCAAACTTGCAACTGAACACCTCCCACCTTTATTTATTAATCTGGCATTGCCTGAGTTCATGACAGCCAACTCTTGCTGGTAACTTGATGTTGTGGAAACGCTGAGCCGAGCCTTGGATTCTGCAAGCCTGGGATTCACAACTCCCTGCTGCCTAACTATGCACACCCATGATCATTTAGACATTAATTATTTATTCTATGCAACACAGTGACATAGAGTAAGCAGCTAGGAAGGGAAGGTTTACCACATTACTACACAAAAGTATCAGTGGGAGGATTTTAATTTAAACTGCAATTGTTCTTCATTCTGGACCTAGTACAAGTACAAAAAAAACAGACCCTAAGCTGTTGTAGCTGAGGACACTGTAATCATTGGTGGAACCACTGCAGCTAATACTACATTTAATTTATAGTGGTTTTGTGCAACTCAGTCTAATGAATGGTTTACAACAATACTGTTAGAGGTATGATGAGGAACATCACTGCATGACATCTACAATAATGAATGCAGTTTCTCAAACAGGTCAAAATCAATTTCCTTCTGCAGAAATAATCCATGTTATTGGGTTATATATAAGAAATCTGGTCTAACATTACTTCAAGGGTTTTTCTTTATTCTATCCACTGAAATAATTGACTTATCAAAATATTTATGATCACACCTCATTATTGTTATCAGCACATTCCAAGACATAATCTGGGATGCCTAAGGTAACTAGATACATGTAATATTCTATAAAATGTGCATCTGGACCTAATTATCCTAGAGCTTCCAGATGCATCTGATGCACAGAAACATCCTAACTTAATTATCCATTAAACAACTCCCAAAGTAGTTTTATTGCAGGTAATATAATTGCCTGACAAGATACATGTTGTTATGAGCCTCACAATGTTATTACACCTATGCACTGTATGTGTTATAAAAAATGAACTGGGATTAATCTGCATGCTGATATAGACTAGCTAGGATGGCTCATTTCATGGAAAATTGTATTAAAGTAAACATATCACAAACCTAAGCAATTCCCAATGAGTATCTTATGGAAAAATGCATACACAGAGATCACCTTCAGTGAAAACATGTGAAAACATTTAGCAGATATAAAGATAAAGGCAGCGGAATTTTTTTAGAGGTCCTAATAGTCTCTTTACATGCAGAGCTTGGCTTTTCTCCTCCTGCTTCTTAAGCTTTGCATTGGACACTGAGACTGCCATCACTTTAAAGCCACTAGGGAGTAGGGATGGTCTTGATGTTTGAGTCCAACAACAGTTCGACTTGAACATCGGTAGTTTGTGTGTTCGGAGAACACACAAACTATCAGGGTGTTTGGCGGGCTATTCGCCCACAGAGCACGGCATAGTGCCTTGTAAAGCCCTGAATGGGTAAAGCAATGCACCTGACCACAGGTCAGGTGCAAGACTTTGCCCAATCACGGCACAGTGCAATCTTAAGAGCCATGATTGGTCAAAGTAATGAATTCTCTGCCCAATCATGGCTCACAGCTAAGTCCTGTCAGATGCCGAACAAATGCAAACAGTTGGGCGGAGCTAGTGGTAATGTCACCACTAGCTCCGCCCAATTGTTTACATTTTGCCGCCATCTGTCAGAATGCCGATCTGTGGCGGGAGTTCGTCGCAAGCGAATGGGTTGGCAGTTGTTGGGGTTTTTAAAATTATTATTTCTGGGTTTTTTTATTTCGTCAAGTCGCCGTCACACTGGACAACGTGATTGACCTTAGTATTACGTCGGTTGATCCATTTTTGTTTTTTTAAATAAATGACTTGTCAAAAGCCTTTGTTGTGCTTTTATCAATTGAATGATACCCCATACTCATTCACAATGGGGGGCTGCATCTGGGTGCCCCTTTATCAAAGGCCCTGCCAAGACTGTGCTCGGATCAAGGGTCTGGTTAGGAATTTTAGGGGGGACCCCATGTTCCCCCCCCCCCATTTGTGGGGGTGGGGTTCCTCCTTAAAATTGCTACCAGACCTCAAGTGTCTGGTATGACTTTTGGGGGAACCCCAATCTTTTTTTGTCTTTTTATTTAAATGGGGTCCTTCCTGTCATTCCTACCAGATGGGTCTGGTATTGTTTGGGAGGGGGAACCACACGCTTTTTTTCTTTATAAATGTAATTTTTGCTGCAGCAGGTTCTATACATTGTACAGATGTGCCACTTTACAGGCAGTTTAAGGGGACCCCCAGGCATGATATTTAAAGGAATTTTTCATTTTTATTGTTTCACTTTAAGCAATGTTAAAATCACTGCTCCTTTAAAATTTTTATTTTTTAAAAGTGTTTTTTTGCATTGATACATGTCCCCCAGGGCAGTACCCAAATCCCCATACACTTTTTATGGCAAATAACTTGCATATAAGCCTTCAAAAAGGGGACATTTGATTTTCCAAGTTCTGGTCCCATAGACTTTCATTGAGTTTGAAGTTCGATTTTGAACTTTTTCCATGTTTTAAAGTTCGAACTTGAAGCAAACTCAGGTGTGTTCAGACCATCACTTCTAGGGAGACATAGGAAATAGGCTCAAATGGGGCCAAGATAAACTTAAAAAGGAAAAGTCAAAATTTACATTCAGCTGTCTGTAACTGTGGATCAACTGATTATCTTGACATTTGGCTTTTAATAAAGGTAACCTCTGTATGTGCAGTTTTGTTATCATATTAACTACAATTGCTCGGTTCTGTGGCCTGTTTATTTAAAAGTAATATCAAACTGTCAAACATTTTTCAACGCTGAATCCATATGAAAAAAATATATACAAGCCATTACAGTCATCATGTTTCTGCCCAGCTGGCTCCAACTCTCCCAGTTCAGCTTCCCTGAACTTCATTTCCAGTACATGATCACAAGGGACCACACAGATGCCAGCAGCTGTTCCACTACTAGCTTGGAGAAGTGAGAACAACGGAGGGAGAAGAGGAGAGTGGGTTGCCCACCTGTGCCTGTATGTTTGTGGAGACACACAGCTTATTAGCACACACAAGGGTGGCTCTATAGGGGAAAGGAACCACCCTAAAACAGGATATCAGGACCAGTGCTCAGGGTGCCAGCTGATTCTGCAGGAAACTAAAACTTCTAAACATCCACGAGCAGCATCTATTGTAGGTGATTTATTCAACATTTGAAAGAGCTTCTAAACCTCTTGACTTTATTACTACTTTACTGTAGCTGCTAATGCTGCTCATTAAAGAGTTGGGCTATTAATGAATCAATCAATGTATGCTTTCATCATCTCACCCGAGAAATAGAACTTCTGAGCAATGGCTGTGGAGAGAGGGTAGTACACAAACCAATAAGCTCTTTACCCTGCATTTTTCATAATATGATTCCAAGCCATTCAGAGTATGAGTATACTGGTATTTAGGGATCCAGCAAGGTAGTCAAGTGTACAAGATAAAATAAGAGTCTTTTTAACAGCTAGACTGTGTTTCCTGTGTCAGTTAAAAGGAAAGCATAATAAAGCAAAGCACCTAGGTGATTAGATTCTGATGGAAGCAGCTATTCCCTGATTCACATGCCACATTCTAGTTCTGGAGATGTGAAATCAAACTTATTTACTAGGGAATTAGTATGTGGCACATGAGTAAGGAAATGGCTACTTCTATCAGAGCTCAATCACTTTGAGTGGTGTTGTGCTTTGTCACACAGTCCCCTTTATATGCAATATGTTTTAAGGTTTGACCATAGTAGAAATAATTAATTCAAGATGTGGTTCTCTCATCTGCAGTGTGCAGTACAACAGGTACCAGTTGGATGTTTTTGGAAGTTAAAAACAGTTCAAGTGTATAAAAAATAATTGTTCTCTGCTGGCTTTGTACATTGTTCCTCTAGCCTGATTTGCAAATACAATGCTCCAGTTATTCAATTTTTAACATATTTTATTCAAATTGTTTAGCATTTGGTGTGTTGTTAGTGCAAGAGTTTCATTAAATCCAATTTAGGAGTACTGAATGGGAACTAATATAAAGCTTATACATCCATTTTAAAGAGTGCTGCATGATTCAGCAGCCCTTTCAGGTTTGTCTAGAGGAGCATCCATAAAAGCTTTATTTCATTTTCTGTTGGAACATCTAAGCATTTTCTTTTTCAAATGAATGCATTGCCTGCTTTTGCAGTATTCAGGGACCTGTGTAGGTTAGCTTAGACATGCTGCAGACCAGATGCATGATAATAGACCGTTTGCCTTGAAAATGAATAAAACACTTTGCCCAAAATACTTTGAGTGTCCTAGATATGTGGCAGCTTCACCATGCTGCCCATAAATTTATTTCGGGTGAGCTAAAGAAGTAGTTAATGCTCACTTTGCAAAATGAATGTTCATTTACCTTAGTAAATAAGATGAAGCTGCTTTGACTTCAATCATTCAAACAAGTACAAAGCAAAATACTTTCTTACTTCTCCCTGCACATTAGAGGGCAATTAAGAGAACATAGTTTTACTTTATTCACTATGCTAAGCATACATGCACTGTGAAGCAATTCATTTTCAAAGATCCTCTATGATCATCACAATAGAGACAAGTCAGGTTTCAGTTAGTTTCTAGTAGCCTAGAAACACCTGCTGTGTGTTTACATTAGAGGACTGGCAAGCTCTGTTTTGCTGAGTAAAGTAAAAAGGTTTCTGCTGCTTCTTGTTATGGAGGAATACAATGTTCACTCCCTATGTGATGGCACTGGTGCTTGGTGATTATCTTACTGCTGTCACTTGGCTACAGGAGACAGGTCTTATCTCTGTGTAAGATCTGAGGAAAGCCATTTGCTGCTTAAAACAACCTTTTTGTGTTGCTCTGCATGGAATGAAGTTGAGTCACCTGATCATACTATGTGTGTGAGGTCCATAACCCACCTAGAAGTAAAGCAATGACAAGAATGACTACCCTCAAATGTTCAGCTTAAAAAAGTTGGAAATTAAAGTTCTGACTCACTGATGACCTTTAAACAGTAGTATCTCCTGCAGAACTATTGCATGGTTAGGGAAGATAAGATTAGCATATCTACCTAATCTGTAACTGTGTAGTTATCCTTTAAAGGGGCCTGATAATAATGATGAGGATGATGATAATAATGAGGATGACGATAATTGTGACAATGATGATATGCAGTATATCACAAAGATCCAGGCCAAAGAAATGTGTAAACCTGTGATGATAGAATTAATGTTTAATAACAAAGAGATTATACTGTATACATTATTTTTTACACACATAACTGAACTATGCAGCCATATTGATCAATGCTCATTGAGATGGTGCAAGAAAAAAATGCTAGAGACATGGCACTGAAAACCAGCCCTTTGTTTTTAGATAAAATACTAAGAATTAAATAAAATTGCTCCAATCACAGGAACCATTCCTTGTGATAAAACATAAGCCTGTACCATTTGGTGTGTATAAAAGGTTAATAAAAGAGAGGTTAAGGGAAAAAGTATTCTTAAATAATTTATACGTGGGGGAAATATATATATATTTTTTTTGTTCAGCAGCATTTTTCATCTTTGCTCTGAGTTTCTTTCATCCTATTCTTGGTGTTTCCTGAACAGCAAAGCCTTTAATATGGCATCTCGTTATTATTACTGACAAGCAGGATATTGGCCTTTTTTTAAAGTCCTCTGATGTCAGTAAATATCACTATGAGAAATGATTTGATCACTCACCTTCAAAGAACACACCAGCACCTTGAATTATTAACATTAATATTTGTTCTTGCATGGTGCTTTACATGAGGCCCTTCAGAGCATGCCATAATAATACAGTGTGCCTTGCATAGGCTGTCACTCATAACACAAGTTAAGACTCTGTACAAAAATGACTCTTAATAACTCAAAAAATCTAGTTCCATTTGCTGAGTTTGCCTTTGCAGTGTTATCATATAAACGCTTTATATTGACATTAAAATCATTTTGCCTTGTGTTTTACCATGCATGTTGATTAGACATAGGGGCACCAGCTAAGGTAGAAGTAAAAAATTATGCAAATAAGGATTTAAATGACAAGTTCATTTTTGCTTACAGAAGCATTTTATTTCATGAAGAAGATTGCATATACTGTATACATATATATATGATATGATTTGCAGTATAACATATGATTCATACCAACCACTGGACTAAATGTATCCATTCTTAACTGACATACAGCAAGGGCCTGTGTTGATGGGATTGTATACTTCAGATGGGTTTTGCATTCCCGTACTTGAAATCCGGTCAAATGCAGGTCAGAAGGTGGTCAACTGCAAATGCACTTGTCAATTAATTCTGAATTCTGAGAAAAGTGTCTCAACCAGGCCTTTAAGCTGGCTAAGGATGAGCAGCTAAGGATTCCTGAGATGTCTTGTTCTTGACTGAAAGTGGCCCAAGCTGCAACAGAAATACACACAGGAAACACAGACTACATGTTCAGGGTCTCAGTTTCACCTGGGCATAGCTGTTATGCACCAATCCCCCCACTCCCGCAAACTCCATTTTTGAAGTAAATTTGATCTGGGAACACCCTTTGTGAAACAAAGGACTGAAGATAAAGCATTACAAGGTTGTTACTAGGGTTGAGGTTTGAGTTTGCCGCTACCATGGGTGAGTACACCATGTGATAGGGAAAGCATATAGAGTGCTGATGACAAACTGCATAGAGCAAGATTAGTACAGTAGCTTGTAGGCACTGGCAGGCAGGGCAGCCATCAGAAATTTTGGGGCCCCTTACACGGCTTTAGGCCGGGCTCGCCCCCCCCCCGTGCCGCTGGACGCAGGGCTTAGTGACGCGCTGGACACAGGACCCACCTGAGAGTGACCCTGCAGAGCCCACCATAGATGCTGCACAGCCCATCTGAGACTGTCTATGGTGGGCTCTCAAGGGGTCTCAGGTGGGCTGGTCAGGGCTGCATCCCTCCTTTCCTTCCTTCCGTCCTAGCTCCTCTAACCTGCACACATGACCTCGTCTGCCGCCGGAATGGCCAGAAGTGACGTCACATCAGCAACGTGACGTCACTTCCGGCCAGTCCGACATCAGACTAGCAGTGTCGCTGATGGGGCCCTAGCTTGTCTCACAGCTGCTGGAGCGGCAATGCTGGGGCCCTGCACTGCTAGGGCCAGGCCTCCACCTCCTTGCCCTTCACCGTTGGCCGATAGTCATGTAAGGGACCCGGGCGGGCCCCCCAGGCTGCCCGGGCCCCTTACATGAGTATCTGCCGTACCCCCCTGATGGTTGCCCTGCTGGCAGGTTTGTTAACTTAGATGTAAACCCTTACTGGATGTCATGTAGGTAGCAAATTTCTGTGTATCTTAGAGAATTGGAGGGCTTTAGGGGAGAGCTGCAACATTTTTTCATCCTTTGATACATCTTAATGCTGCTGATGTCCTGCAGCCTCATCACAGCCTGACTTTGTTCACACGCACTAAAGTGATAACAGGATATATGTGTTTTTTTTCATAGGGCGTATTTCAGTATTGTTGCTGGCTTGCAATTGCACAGCAGTGTATAGTTTCCTTTTGCTGAGCAAGTGACAGAAGGATTTAAAGACAGGAGATTATTGGAGACATGGGCAGACTGCTGTGACCCTACTACAAAAAGTGCCCAAACAAAACCTTTATATCAGTATAACCAGCTATAGATAATAGTAAGCTTCCCAAGGAATATTATCATATTGAAGTTTATATAAGAATTCCAGTAGTCCCATTTCTTGATGTAGGAGGGCCGTGAGTCTACCCTGGAGTCAATTAAAGTTGAGTGCACAATGGATTAGAATGTCTAAAATGAGGTGTCATCAAGGCATAGTTTTTTTAAACAGTGTTAGTGACTGGAATAGATTATTCTGTTTCAGGATGGGTTGAAGATAGTGGTTTGGTTGGAGAAGATGCCAAAGATTAAGGTCCAATCTGAGAGCTGAGTTTAAAGTCAGGGAAAGGAAGCTCTGGTGGAGTGTAGAGTTTGAAATTCCCCAACATCAGTCAGGTGATCTGATGCTAAGTGACCCAGAGAAAAGTTGGGTGAGCCCAGAACGGGTGCCATCGAAGCAGGAGTCGAAGAGATTTTGGAAAAGTAAAAAATCTTATGCACAGTAGCACAAGTCAGTCCTATTTGGTGGGCTTTAGGAACTGAAGGGAGTGGGGGTGTATTCTAAGTGTTCCATCTTGTAGTAATGAGACAAATCTGGAAAGCCCATTCCCCTTTTGTCTTCAGTTGTCAGACGATAGAGCTCTCATGTCTATTTTTATGGGCCTAGATGAAGTGCAGGAAGGATTCCAGAGGATGAGAGTGGGTCCTGGAAAATCCCTGCTTCTTTATCATTACCAAAAATCACTGCCTGGCACCAAGGACCAAGAAAAGGGACCCAGCACCCATCCTCTTTGGATGATGGTATTCTGCTTTGGTGTATAATGTATTGCTGACATTTTTAGTCATCTATAGCCAGTGGTATTCTGCATCGCTATATAATGTATTGCTGGGATTTGTAGTCCTTTATAGCCAGTGATATTCTGCATTGCTATACAATGTATTGCTGCAATTTGTAGTCCTCTATAGCCAGTGCCATTCAGCATTGCTGAGATTTGTAGTACTCTATAGCCAGTGCTATTCTGCATTGTTGTAAAATGTGTTGCTGGAATTTGTAGTCCTCTATAGCTAGTGATATTCTGCATTGAGGTATAATATATTGCTGGGATTTGTAGTCCTCTATAGCCAGTGGTATTCCGCTTTGCTGTATAACGTATTGCTGGAATTTGCAGTCTTCTATAGCCAGTGGTAATCTGCAATGCTATATAATTTTTTGCTGGGATTTGTAGTCCTCTATACAGTGGCAAACCTACCAGGGTCAGGTTGCAGGTTTCAGCCACATAGGGGGTCCCGAACAGGAGTAAGGCGGCCGTGGTACCTACCGACATTGCAGGTACCTGCCGACATTGCCAGTTACTGGGCCCCACTTCCTTCAGTTTGGATGCCCCTCCCAAGACTATACTCTGGATCAGCCCCTGCCCACGTTCATATACTCAAGAGCAGATACTGCCTGTGCAGATTCTGCTACCACGCTGGAGCCCTAGAGTGATGGAAGTTCAAATAAGAACATATACCAAGAGTCCAGTGAGGAGTTTACACAGGCATTGGTCAGAGTGGTAGGGATAGACAGTCATCTTGGTAGGGATATCCAATCCTGAGGGGGGTTGCATTTTTTGTTAAATAATGAAGCTAAATACCATGAGTTGGCATTTCCCCAGTGATTGACAAATGGTGCATTGGAAAGAAATAGAAGATCAGCTTTTGGTAAGGACTGATTTGTAGTTTCTAGCATTTAAGTGAATATTGACCACTTAGACTGTGAGTAAAATTTTTCAATTGAATCAAGAGAAAATAAAAAGCACCCAAGAGGAAGAAATATTGAATTCTATGTCACAATTTACAACTTATCATTTGAATGGCTGTCATTTAAATTGCAAATAGACGTGCTATTTGAAATAATTACTTTGCTTGTGGCAAATGTCATTTATTGCTATATGTAAATGAATCCTTTGACATACAATTAGCTAACAATGAAGATAGATGTTGCAGAAGTAGAAATGAAATCTACCTAAAGAATAATTTTTTTTGTTAAATTTCTGGCTGTTTTCAGGAATGCTGTTTTGGTGCCCCTTTTCAATTAAACTTTCCTTTGCATTATGTTTACATTAGCCATCAATTAAATGTGGCTGTTATGCTGTTGTGTGTTAACTATTGTGTTGTTAATTGAGAGCAAGCCACTGGGATACCCATTCCCTCACATAGAAGAAAACAATACTGCAACTGTTAGTTAAGAGATTTTGTTCTCAATGTTTCTGTTATACATTCAGCTATTTAAAAAAGGGAATTAAACATCTGTGTAATAACTGTATAATATGCATTTCCAAAAATAATGCTGATGAAAAAAGACACTGAGGGGTATATTTGGCACAAAATTCATGCAACTTTCACCCAGGATTCACAAGTTTTTCCCACTGAATCCAATTAGTAAAATGTGTGAATTTGGGGGGAAAGTTGTGTAAACCTTATGTGAAAACATTTATAATTATAATTATTTATAAATTATATAATTATATAATCAGCATTAATGTAAATTATTGCTTTGAAAGCCTCTATTTGTGTGTTTTCTCAGACAGAACTGTAATTCAGTAGTAAACAATGTTGACTTCAAGCATTTATATTCTGAATTCAGATCTCACCTGAATCTGAATTCACATAGGTTTGAATATCGTCTGGATTGGTTTCCACCCAGAATCTACAACTGTTGGCAACTCTTGGGATGGTATTTATGTTAATGGAGATTCTATATTTCTTAAAGGAGAACTATGAGGTGAGTGCTTTTCACTCATCCTCATAGTTCTAGCGGACCTGCGACAATTTAACTGTCACAGGTCGGCTCAGTAGATCGGGAAGTGAGCGAACACATACCAGCGTTCGCTCACCTCTTGATCATGTTACGGCTCTCTGCAGTGACAGGGGAGGGACTGGATTCCCCCCTCCGCGCTCCAACCCTCCAGCGCTGACCGGCGGAACGGACGGGGAGGGGGCGGGTACAGCTGGCTCTGCTTCTAGATAGGCAGAGCCAGCTGTCACTCACGCAGATGGGCAGTATACTGCGGTGTCTCAGTATACCGCGAGCTGTAGCTTGCGGTATACTGAGCTTAGGGTGATGGTAGGATGCTAGTTTGTGTCCTCCCGTTATCCTAAGGAGAACTATGGGGAAAAGCCCTAACCTTATAGTTTTACTTTAAAGCACTTTGTTTAAATTGAAGGTGTGGCTGAAAAATGCATGATACTTTGCTTTAAAATACTTTAATATTGATAATCATGACTATGTTAGATTTATGAGACTGTAATGAATGTATGGAAGAGTATGAATCAATTTATTAAAGTGATATTGAAGTCAAAAGTGTTTTTAAATGCTGATTGCATCACTTACAATGGATGCTGCTCCTTGATGTTTAAAAGTTTTTAAGTGGGTTATACACTATTGAGTCGTAGGATATAGCCGGTCTCACTTCGGCTGCTGGAGCCTTTCGGTTCAGCCGAACCAAAGGGCTGCTGTACGGGCTATTCACAATAGCCCATACAGCAGCTGAAGGAGTGCGGGGCCCCTCTCCCAATTCATATCAGACCCTTTAGGTCTGGTAGGGAAGTTAACAGAAAGTTGGTAGATGAGAAAACACATAGCAATAAAAAAAACTTCTCATTAATAGAGCGAGGAAGGAATAAATGTTCAGAGTTTTTTATTGTTTTCTTTCTCTCATTGGATTGCAATCACTTCTAATATGATCACAAAGATTATATAAAGAACACAACAGTGGTTTTAATCCTTCTGTGCTAACTCCAAGATTAAAAAAAGATGGCTGTAATTTTACTTTGAAGTATATGTCTTGGGAAAAACAAGTGAACCTGTTATTTTGCCGATAGACAAAGCCAGGATTTCAGTTTGAAGGTGGTGGATTTTTGGAGTTTTCTTATCTTCATTTTGCATTTGTTTAAGTTGGTGATCTCTTTCTTTGTTTTGGATCTAATAGAGGACTGTTAAGGCCCCTGTTAGTTTTTTTGTTTTTTTTTGTCTGTGTAGCATTGTAAAGATTCCCCTTTCCCTTTGCTTCCTGTCTCAGCAGAAAGCAAGGTTAGCTCTCTTGAACACAATGGATATTACCTCTTAGAAAGTTCTCACCAAAACAGGCTTCACAATTGAAAGATATCCCCTCAATTCCAGTTCATGTGACAACATAATTTTCTATTCCAGGACCAAATAATCTCCCAATTGGGGACACAGACAACAATAAGAAAAACCTAAAACAAACCACACTTTTTTAACGTTGTGTTTATGCACATATGACGCATGTCAACAAGTGAGTAAAGATGCATGCTTTACCGAACGCATTTGGGGTGCCATTAACAAGTAATGGCACTGCAAGTGCATCATTCGTTGTGTGAACACGCGCCAATTTGCATGATTTGGTGCACCTTCATGCAATGCGAATGGAGACAAATTGCCAGTGGCCCTGTTGCTTCTAGTGACAGCTGTGGTCCAGCACTAAGCCTGGTAGCTAAATCAATTAGCTCCTTTAATTCTGATTCTGCTGCAATGTCCCCAAGAGCACTTTACATGCAAATCTTCTGCATATGGTTTGCAGTTGAAATGATGTAAAGATACATGTATTGTCAAGATACCTGTCAGTCTGGAGGCTGTGGCAGAACTGATAGAGCTCTAAATCAGTTTAAAGAATGTGTGCATGAGTGTCATACCCTTACATAAGTGAATGCAATGCCATTCAGTATTTGGTGATCACAAACCAGTGTAAATGTCACTGCTCACCAGGCTACCTTTTTGGACTACAGAAGAGCATGTATGTTATAGAGATGAAGAGAGGGGGAATGTGTTCAGAAGTGAGTATCCTAGGATGACAATGCTGCTCCAGTATAATGAGTGAGTGGTGTAACCCTAAAACAGCAGGTATGTTACTGGCCGGATCACCAGGTGAAAATAAAGCAAAAATCTGAAGAAAAAAAAACTTTATGCAGCAGCTACATCTAAGGATTTGTAAGCTGCAATATGTTACATTTTCAACTTGTTCTTTGGTTGAAATAAATATTCTATTTATTAATGTATTTATTAGTTTATTTTAATTTCAGTATGTATTCTAAATAAGACATTATAGAGAAAATGGTATAATAACATGCACCATGTCATCATCCAGTGACCAGTAAATAGCTTGTAGTCAACTGTGTTGAAAAAAAAATCCTGATGAGGTTGGTATGGGTCACATAATACACCTAAAGACCACGCTGTGTTAAATAACCCAGAAATGTTCATAGTCAATCAAGAGCTATTATTCTTAAGCGTGTCAGTTATGCAGGACCGGTGGTGGTACGCTATTAGTTACAGAAACGTAACAGTTTCCGAGCCATGAAGTAAAATGTTTGAAGCTGTGAAGACAAATAAAATAGCTTTTTCTAGCCCTAAAGTATTTGGAAGCCCCATGTTCCCAATTAAAACTCGATTCACATATTGGCTTACTACATGTGCACAGTACGTATTTTTTATTTTTCTATTCATTATTTAGTAATTATACTGTTAATAGAAAATAAAAAACCCAACATTTTAAAATATGTATTCATGATGAAGTATGGTTTTGTGTTTTGTTAGTGATAGAGTGATCATTTTGTTTTGCATACCTTACACTTTAAACAAAACAGATATTTCATCATATTAAATGATTCCTTGTAATAATACAGTTTGTTAAAAACAGACATCTGTGGAAAATTATTTCCAACAAATTAATCTCATCCAATATCTCTCATTCTTTTCAGTCATAAGCCATAAATCCTGTACTTGCCATGTCAAACTTCTAACATTTCTACATGTGTGACCAGCCTTGGCAGTTGTGGCTGTTTATCGTTCTTGAGAGCAATATGGGGTCACTGGTAACTTAAAAATCCTAGTTGCCTGGCTATTATGCTGACCCTCTGGCTTCAATACCTTAATAACCACTGACTGGAAACAAATCTGCAGATCTGGAGAGTCAAAAATAAAAGCCATAAGTCTATCTTCATACTTGTTCAATGATAATGATTCTAGACGTTATATGACAACCAGGCAACCAGCATTTACAACATGAGAGGGCGATTTCCGCTTGCATGTTTCTCTCAGGCATGGTTTCCTATACAATATGTATATACCAGGAGAAAATACACTAGGGCTGACAACATGAACAGCAGAGATCTATGATTAAGCCTATCTGGTGGAACGCTATAGGATCAGTGTGGGATGATTTTACTGTGTACGTGGATGGTATGAACTTTCAATAAATCATTTTTTTTATGAACTGTCGAATGTGTGGCTCTGTATTGGAATTTCAGGATTTTGTTATGCCAGCACGTATGTTTTGAGCCTGCACCTGACTGATGTGACTGGTTGGGTCGGTGTTGTCTGACTTTGGGGATTGAGCGGTGTATACTTTGAAATTCAACACAAACTATGTGTAATATGGCTTTATCATATGTCTATATCTGGAGGGTCAAACTACTAATAAGTTCATTTGGACTTGATCGCCATGGTCAGTCCCTTGTCCTAGAACAGCAGAATACTAAGGCCCAGAAGATTGCCGTCAGTAGAGTACTAGCTCTGGCTACTGCAGTGCTTTACAGGATCCCCGTACACCAATCAGGTATGGCATATACATACTTATAAGTATACTTATGTATATTTATATTGGGCCACGCTGGACTAAGGTAAGTATGCATTGGCCCAATGTAAGTATGCATAATAGTTCATAGTTGTAGTTCATATTTTTGAGTTTGATATTTATTTTAGAGTTATATATTAAAACTTGTAAATATTAAAAAAGGAAAAGTACATATACAAAGATGCCATTTATTAGCAAAACCTGATATTTTGTTGCACAACCTTAAGAGGCAATACTGCAAACAAGCAATTTCTGTAGCTCTCAGTGAGATTTCTGCACCTGCCAACAGATAGTTTGGCTCCTGCTGTCTCAGGTTTGAAAGCGGACTTTTTCAGATTGCATGTTTCAGCTCTTTCCATAGATGTTACATAGGATATAGGTCAGAGCTCATAGAAAGCAACTTCAGAAAAAACAATGTTTTGTTCTTTGTCTTTCTTGGGTGCTTTAAAGTAGTATTAGGGCATGGGCATTTTGTACCTTAATGGATTCTCTGCATTAGGGTAAAAACCATATAGAACCTTTTTTTCTCGCCCCCCCCCCCCTTCCTATAAAAAGGGGGCCCCCCCAAAAAAAAAATT